>NW_026652281.1:101669885-101823834 GCF_009828535.3 Hylobates moloch
TGCCAAGCACAAAGAAGGGGCTGAAGATATAGCAGTGAGCCAAAAAATTACGGCAACAATAGCACAGTTCCTCTCCTCATGACCCTCACAGTGCAACAGGGGAGGCAGCAATTAAGCAAACAACACTTCTAGTTTGCTTCCAAATATATATATATAAAACCATATAGATAACTATATGTGTGTGTGTGTGTGTGTGTGTGTATATATATATATATATATATATATGGTATCTTGGAGGTTGTCTCACCTAAACACCCCACTATAAGATGGGCAAATGGAGTTTAGAAAGAGCAAGTAATTTACCTAAAGTCACACAGGGAATGAGTTGGAAGACTTAGAACTAGACCTCCAGCCCTGGTCCTCAGTTTAGGCCAATGTTTACCATATCCCACCAACTTGATCATCAGCTACAGTTCTTAGAAAGAACCTTAAGGGTCATTTTGCCCAAATGCCCATTTTCCAGATGAGGAGACTAAGGATGAAAAGTCAAAGTGAATGTTAGAGTTGGGGCCAGAGCCTAGGTCTAGACTTCTTTTCCTCACAGCCCCTTTTCTGTGCCCCTCCCTCTGCTTGCTCCTTTTTAATCTTAGGACTTCCTCAAGAGAAAAGAGCCCCTCCTTGACTTCAGCATCCTGGGAATGGGTTTTTCAGGAGCCTTCTCTTGATTCTGCCCCCCGGTGGCAGAGATTCAGCAGAACCACCCACTCTGTCCTTTTATTCAACAAGAAGGCATTGAGCATCTACTATGTGCTCTTCATTGAGTCCACAAAGATTTGTTGACTGTCATGTGCCAAGCACAAAGAAGGGGCTGAAGATATAGCAGTGAGCCAAAAAATTACGGCAACAATAGCACAGTTCCTCTCCTCATGACCCTCACAGTGCAACAGGGAAGGCAGCAATTAAGCAAACAACACTTCTAGTTTGCTTCCAAATGCAACTCCAATTGAGTGATACAAGTGCCATGGAGGAGACAATGGAGTGCATGAGGGGGATCTAAATTCAGGGAGGTTATCCCCAAGGAAGTGATGTGTAAACTGATGCTTGAAAAAGAGGTGACAGCCATCCAGGATAAAAAGGGAGAGGAGGAATATAGTGTGAAGGCCTCCACAGAGGGGGCAAGCCATCTCATTCCTGAGCTGCAGGTGAGTGAGCCCATCTTTACCCAGAGTACTCAGTGACCAGGTGGTTCAAATGTCAGAAGCTTCTGGCCACCTGGAATTTGACCAAGAAATGTGTCATCTTCCAACCCTAGAGGTAAAAAAGTTTTGTTAAAGTATCTCTGTCTCTTAACTACACTAACGGTGTCTTGCAATACTGAAGGGTGATTCAGGACAATTTTGGGCCTCAGATTCCTCATTTCCAACTGTAGACAAACAGGGCCACCCTCACTGGAGGAATGAGCTGTGTCTCCATGCCCTAATTTCAGGGCTGCTGAGGATACTGCCAAATCTATGGGCACTGGAGTCCAGAAGACATGGGTTCCAGTCCCAGATCTGCCTCATACTAGCTGGGAGACCTCAGGCAAGCCACTGTACCACCCTGGGCTCAGTTTTCTCTACTTCTTAGAATCCTTGAAATGTCCAAAGGTGATTAGGTCTGTTAATTCCCAGCACACTGTAGGTACTCTATGTCAGTTTCCTTCCTTTCCTACACCTTCAACAAACTTCTCTTCACCGTGTGCCCAGGGTGTGGTTAGATCTTCGTTCCTTTAACACAACCACTTCTCTTGTTAAAATGGAAACAGGAGCCAGGTGTGTTGGCTCATACGTTTAATCCCAACACTTTGGGAGGCTGAGATGAGAGGATCACTTGAGGGCAGAAGTTTGAGGCCAGCCTAGCAAACATAGCAAGAGCCCATCACTAAGAAAGATAATAATAAATAATAAACTTTTTAGAATCAAAAAAGAAAATAAAATGTGAACAAGGAAGTGTCCATAAAGTAGGGGGTACTTGAACTGGGCTTTGATGGATAAGGGGGAATTTTTTAAGGGGACAAGGGGGTGAAGGAAATTCCAGGAAGATAGAATCACTTATACAGAAGCATATAGATCTGAGAAAAAAAATCACCAAAGAAACCAGAAAGGAAAGAAGCATAGGGTGGGGTAATGTGGTTGGAGATGAGAAAAAGAAAGGTCCCCATGAAGCAGCTTGTGAACAGCCTTGAATGCCACACCAAAGAAACTTCCCAGAGGTGATGAGGATTGGAGCTTTTTCAGTGGAGGAATGACGAGATCAGATTGATTGCTTTGAAAGGTAGCTCACTCTGGGCAGCAGATGGAAGATGGAGTGTTGGAAAGAGACAAAGCGGTAAGGTAACCATTTAAGAGATTTTTGCAAAAGTCTAGATGGTACATGAAGAGTCCAGGGCTGTGGGCTGCAGGACAGATGAAGGTGAGGAGGGCTAGGGCAGGGAGTGGTCAGGAAATGGGTCCAGAGGCAGGTGGTTGGAACCAAGAGGCACTGCCCTGGATCCTCCAACAGGCTGCCTCTTCCCCTCTGCACCACCCTTGGTGTGAACCCAGAGGTGACGTACCCCACTCCTGACCAAATAGATGTCTCACAAGCACCTTCCTTCCCTGTCCCCTTCTCTTCTCCCACTTTCTTCCTGGTGCCTGGCAGCCAGTCTTCTCTAGCTGTATTTTTTTTCTTTCCCTGTATCTTGTCAAGCACTTCTTTGTGCTTTCCAAGCATCCTCCAACAGAGCCCTGACTGACATCACTCATCCTCCCACCGGCCTCCGCCTGCCCGTCGGCTTCAGGAGCATCTCCATCGCCCCTCCTGAAACCACAGCAGATGCATTCTTTACACACAGCCTCCTCACCAACCGAGCCCTTATCTCAATCTGCTTTTTAGCTTAAAATAAGTTTCTAAAAAACTTCTTTTGAAAATAGCCTCCCTCGCTGCAATAATATCCAGCTTGGGTTTTCAACCATTGTCTCTTCAGACAGGGGACTTCGTCTGACTAAATCAGGTGATATGTGTGTTGCCAACACCTCCCAGCCTACGTCGGCATGCCTTTGATGAAAAATATCTTATCTATAATCAGTTTACTGGATTGTGCACCCAAATTTCCTCTACAAAATATGAGACTGAGAGGCTTCGCCAGCGTTTTCTCACAGCAGCAGTGCAGCTGTGCTTTGATAAAACTCACAGACTCTTCCCTAGAACTCATCAGAGTCCACTAGAGCCTGGGTTCTAACCCAACATCCACCACCTCTGGGCAAAACTAAATTTAAGTTGTATTTTAAAACAGTATAAGGTGATTGTTAGTGTTAAGCAAGAAAATAGAGATGACTTCAACAGATAATGAATTATTTTCAGTCTACTCTCCTCCAGCTGTGCAAGACGCCATAGACTCTGTCTTCATGCACCTCACAGCTAGGTGGGAGTGCTGGGAAATAAATGTAAAAATAAATTATTTGTCATTAGAGATAATAATTGCAATACTGTGAGTATGTGAAAGAGACTCAGCTGACTGGGTGATGCCCAAGCTGTGATCTGTCCAACACAAGAGTTGGTATTTTTGTTAAAAAAAAAAAAAAAAAAAAAAAGGTCAAAACCCAATGCTGATGAACTTGTGGTGAAAATTGCCCAATGTTATAAGAAAATAATATGAAAATGCAAGTAAAGAATCAGAATGGTGCACATAATCTCCCCCCTCCCACCAATAATAAACCTAGGAATTTATTCTAAATTACAAGTCAAAAAGAACAAGAGTGCTTAATGATGTTCTGTGTATCATTTTCTAGTATAAGAGGTCCAGGTAATTGAGACACATCCACCCAAGGATATAATATGTAGTTATTGAAAGTAATTGTGGAGATTAGCCATTTGAACTAAGATTTGGGATCTTTGGGATCTAATTTCAAGTAAAACAAAAAATACAGAATGTTACACTCAATAACTGCATTTGTTTTCTGCACTCAAATGCATCACTTCTAGTGGGTTATGCTTTTAAACATCAATAGTCTGAAAGATCTTTCTGGTCATCCTTCACTGGGTATCAGAACAATGCTGTGAGGTTGATAGTATGGTCTATGTTCCCCATTTTTATAAATAAATAGCTGAGGCTCAGAGAGATTAAATAACATGCATGCAACATGTAAATCCAAGAGCAGGAGCTCTGATTTCGGTCTCCTAACTCCAAATCCAGGGCTCTTTCCTTACTTCCATCAGCTAACCACGTGAGATGACCAGGAAGAACTGCTAATGCTGTGAGCAGATGGGAAGGTGTCTAGGCCATCTGTCTGCTACTAAAGGAGGCCATGAGGAAGGCTGCAATTCCTTCTAAGAAAGCCTGCATGTGTCTTTGTTCCGAGACACCTTAGCCAACCAGTGGGTTTGGAGAGGGTGGCTACATTCCAGCTGGAATCATGGCACCTAAAGGTGAGCATATTGTTGGGGAAAATGTATAATCAACATGCCCTGATTTATGCAATGCTGTAATTGAGCTTAGCACTGGGGGATGGGGACAGGGGACAAAATACCACCTTTAGTACCCCATTGCAAGCATCTAAGAGTGTGCACTTCATTCATTCATCCGCCAGTGGGCACTTAGACTGTTTCCACATCTTGGCTATTGAGTAATACTGCAATGACTCTGGGAGTGCAGATATCGCTTTGAGATCTTGATTTCAATTCTTTTGGAACATAGCCAGAAGGAAGATGGCTGGATCACATGGTAGTTTTCTTTTTAATTTTGGGGGGAGTCTCCATACTGCCTACACCATTTTACATTCCCACCAACAGTGCACAAGAGTTTCAATTTCTATATACGTACAATGGAATATTTTTCAGCCTTTTAAATGAGGGAAATCCTGCCATATGTGACAACATGGATAAACCTGAAGGACATTATGCGAAGTAAAATAAGCCAGACACAGAAGGACAGATCCTACATGATATCACTTACATGATCAACCGAAAATAGTCAAACTCATGGAAGCAGAGGGTGGGATGATGGCTAGGGGCTAGGCGCCCTCGGGTCAGGGAGAATGGGGAGTTTCTTTTCAACGGGCATCAAGATTCAGTTATGTGAGATGAAAAAGTTCTAGAGATCTGCTATACAACATTGTGCCTACAGTGAACAATAGTGTATTGTGCACTTAAAAATTTGTTAAGAGGGTAGATCTGACCGGGCGTGGTGGCTCATGCCTGTAATCCCAGCACTTTGGGAGGCCAAAGCAAGTGAATTACCTGAGGTAAGGAGTTTGAGACCTGCCTGGCCAACATGGTGAAACCCCATCTCTACTATAAATACAAAAATTTAGTTAGGCATGGCAGCGGGTGCCTGTAATCCAAGCTACTTGGGAGACTGAGGCAGGAAAATCGCTGGAACCCGGGAGGCGGAGGTTGCAGTGAGCAGAGATCATGCCATTGCACTCCAGCCTGGGTGACAGAGCAAGACTCTGTCTCAAAAAAAAAAGAAAAAAAAAAAGGCCAGGCCCAGTGGCTCATGCCTGTAATCCCAGCACTTTGGGAGGCCAAGGCGGACAGATCACCTGAGGTCGGGAGTTTGAGACCAGCCTGACCAACATGGAGAAACCCCGTCTCTACTAAAAATACAAAATTAGCTGAGCATGGTGGTGGGCGCCTGTAATCCCAGCTACTTGGGAGGCTGAGGCTGAAGAATCACTTGAACCCGGTGGAGGTTGCAGTGAGCCGTGGTTGAGCCATTGCACTCCAGCCCGGTCAACAAGAGCAAAACTCTGTCAAAAAAAAAAAAAAGTAGATCTAATATTCAGAGTTCTTACCGCAATCAAATATAAGGAGGGTATACATCTGAGTTAGACTGCCTGAGCTCACATCTGGTTTCCCTTCACTTGCTGTGGTGACCTTGGGCAAGTCACTGAACCTCTGTGTGTCCCTGTCTCCTCAGCTGTAAAATAAGGAGAATTTAGTACTCGCCTCATAGAAGTTCAATGTTTTTCCAATATTACTAAGCACGGAACAGTTCATGGAATGTATTAGGCAGACATCACCCTAAGTGCTTTATATATATTTGTGATTTTTATCCTCAAGCCAGTCCCATGAAGAAGGAATTATTATCTCCATTTTACAAATGAAGAAATGGAGGCTTCGGGGATTGAAGGTTTTTCACAGCACAGAGGCAGAAGAGATTCCTCTGGCTGGTGTGCCCCTGGAAGTCTCCCTGAAAGAAATGGCACTGCACCTGGGCTTTAAAGTACAGTGAAGGTGTGGATCTGCCTTTTTAGAGTACTTATGGCAGGGAAAAAGGCAGAGAGTTGAGAAAGTGGATGGATGCTCAAGAATAAAAAGACCAATGTCTCACAGGCTTTATCTGCCCTCGGCCTCGCATGCTTGGCCAAGGTGCCTGAAGACCTGTTTTTGGCAGTGGTCAGTCGGTAAAGGCTGCAGGCAGGACAGAAGCAGTATGTGCAGACAATCGTCCATTCATTTGGTCAACCAAGGTGCACCAGGATCCCACCTCTACTGCCAGATTACACCCTGAAAATTCCCAGCATGCCCTCCTGGGAAAGGCCCTGAGCGAGGTAAGGAAGCAGGAACAAGTGGGACACACTCCTGGCAGTCACAGATGCCACAGTCCAGCCCCGTGCCCCTCAGACTTGACGGAGCGTTCAGATCCCCCAGGGAGCTCATTACAACAGATTCTGATTCAGGAAGCCTGGGCTGGGGCCCTGAGAATCTGCATTCCATACACACTCCCAGGTGATGCTGATGTTGCTGGTCCATGCCCCACACTTACAGGAGTAAGTTTATAAAATGTTTCTGGTCTCATCACTGCAATCCCACAAGCAGCATTAATGCCTGGCCCAGAGTGATTGCTTAAACATTTGTTGAATCAAAGAAGTTTAATCACCCTTATTCCTGTTATCATTGAGTTTGATTAAGCAGGTCCCCTCCCTGCCACATGCCAGGGGCCCATTTCTTCCTTGCTACATCTTCCGCCAATCTAATTAGTTGAATCCAGCCCCCCTTTTCCACCCTCTCACATGGTCTTCATGGATGGCTTTTAAACAACCAGATTTTTGTTTCTGTTTGTTACACAACTAATACATGTTCTTTGAAAAAGAAACAGGGAAGAAAAGAAAAAGCAAAAAGAATTTTAAATCCTGCAATCTGATACACATCCTTTTAGATTCTACGTGTGTGTTACAGCATGAGAACATACTTTACATTCTGTTGGTATTTAAGTTTTCTTAAATTATGAAGACTATTTTCCCATGTTAGAAATATTATTTTGATAGCTGCAAAATAGTCATTACTGAAGTTTCACATATCACTATTTATTTTATATAAATTACAGTGACCTTAAAACAAATAAGGTTCATACTGAAGAAATGATGGACAAAAATATTTTAATGCCTGTGATGGGCTTTAAAATGATCCAGTGAATGGGAAAGTATGAGGGAATAGACAATATGACCAGCCACATCTTGGTAACTGTTAAACTATATGGTGGTCATATGAAGGGTGCATTATATGATTCTCTAGCTCGTGAGCATGTTGGTAAATTTCCAGAATAAAAGTAAAAAAAAAAAAGCCATGTCCAAATTAGATGGAAGAGGAGGATTCTGAGACAAGAATGGAGATAGAAAGTGTTTAAAGCTAGTTTTTTGTACCCAAAGAAAGAACAATGTTTCATTTAGGACTATTGAGCCTGTCACTTCAACAAATTCAAGTTCCTTGAGCTACTAAATTGAACTGGAATAATTTGCCTTTATTATTTCCTGTCCTCTTAGAATAGATTTGCATTTTAAGTGTATGCTCAACATCATGTCTAAATTGGAACTAATTGGGACATTCAGAAACATGGAGGCACACCCCGGCCTCATTGGAGAAAACATGGGGTTTGCCCATTGGGAGCCTTGCAGGCAGGTAGGGATTAGGGGGATGGGGGCACAGCCATTCCCTGTCTGTGTCTTTCTATGAATCTTTGGCAGGTCGTTTCCCACCTCTGAGCCTAGCTGCCTAATCCATAAGAGAACATGATTTGAACCAAATGAACTTCACGACTTCTCTCTGCTCAAAAATAAATAGGTTCTACTCTGGGAACCCTTTTCACCACTCTGCTTTGCAATATGCAAATCAAGCAAATTTGGTAATTGGACAGAGCTGATGGGAACAATTTAATAAACTTTGATAACACTGCACAAAGTAATTGTTCAATTATTTCAAACGGTTCAGTACAGGAAGTACAACAGGGGGGTCTTTAGAAATTACCTTCACATATTAATCATCTCATCCAATAGAAGCCAAACGAGAATGAAGACTGTGTAGGGGGTGTTTTTGTTTTAATTCTGATTAACTGTACTTTCATCTGAACATTTTTCAGCTGTGCTTTGGTCTTCCTCGTATGGATGTTGACTGAGTTCTGTTATCAGGATTTTAATTAACATCAGGTAGAGAAGGGGAAGCCAGGATGACACGCTATTACTTCTGTTTGATTTAAAGTCAATGCTGGGGACTCTTCTTCGATGAGCTGTTGAAATTGTCTTATCTCATGCATTCCAAGGATGGCTGTTTCATGTAAATGTCATTTTTGCTGTCCAAAATGTTACAACACACGCCAGCACAATAGAACTACTGTCTTGTTCTAAGAGACACAAGGGAGCCAGCAAGCTTTTGATCAAAGGCACAATTCAAACATCAAAGTAATACCTCTTCTGTAAATTCAAGAGTCAGGACTCTAAGTAAAGGAATGGAGACTCCTGCTTTAGCAGTGGTCTAGCCTTCTATCCTGGGAAGTGCCTGAATTTTCAAAGCTTTCTATCTGCAGAAAACGGCCTGGGAAGAGGCAGTGTAATGGGCTATTGGTATGGGTACATTTATTGCATCCTATAGTCAATAAACTTGTATTTAATCTGTATGTGTTCATCTGCTCTGTGCAGCCTTCTCTTCTAGGACTAAAGCTGGAGCTAAAGTGACCCAAGAGCCTTTGGAGTATGATGAACCTCAGTTCAAATCCATGCTGTACCACGTGCCATTGGTGTGACATTATATAACTTACCTTGTCCCTCCAGGCCTCCATTTTGTTTTCATTTATAAAATGGAAATAATAACATTTGATGCCTGAATATACATGCATTGCAGTATGCTTATACAGTGGAGTATTTCACAGCAATAAAAAGATGAACTATTGATAAACACAACAAAAACACTATGTTGAGCTAAAGAAGCCAGACACTAAAAAGTGTCTATTGCATTATTCCACTGTATGAAGTCCTAGAACATGAGGCCATAGGCTATGGTCTTAGAAGTCAGAATAATGACCCATGGGCTGGGGACAGTGTTGACTAGGAAGTGGCATGGAAAACTCTTTGATGAGATGGCTTTGTTCTGTATCTTGATCAGGGTGGTGGTTACATGAGTGTGCACATGTGAAAAAAGTCAGCAAAGTATATTATATGAAATGGAAATGGATACCTCAATTTAAAAGATGGCATCAAAAACATCATGATGTCTCATATGCAAAATTGTTACGAAGATGAAATGAAGATAGTTCATGGGATGCAGCTGTCCTGGTGGCTAAGATGAGTGGATAGCCGATGAATGATGGCTAGCATTATTGTTTATGTTGTCCTCATCATCCCTGTAATCATTTCAGTGGAGCTACATCTGACCCAGAGATTGGGGTCTGAAGTTCAACACATAAGGAAAAAAAAAAAAAATCTGTTCAAATTGCCTCCCAAGGATCTCTTAAATTGTCCATAAATCACAGTTTTCTTCACTTGGTTCATACAGCCCTGCTCAATAAAAGATGTAACTATGTGTAATGGAATCAGTCATGGACAGAATATAATAAAGGAGGCTGTGGGTAAGAAGCACACCTCTGTAGGCACCAGGATCACAGCCAGGGGCTCAACCTCTAAGAGGCTCACAGGTCACAAGACCAGTGGCAGAACAGCATCATCAGCATCTCTCACCTGTTCCTGGAAATGTGCTCATCGAGAATGGCAGGCATAACCACCAGACCACATAAGTTGCTCTCTCTCCTCTCCTACTCTCTTCCTTTTCCTCCCATTGGATTTGCATTCATTAAGCAAGAATAATACGCAACCTCACTGTCTTGTATTTCTAGGCCTCCATATCCCCTACTGAAATACTGGTAAGCTCTAGTCACTCTGGCTCAGAGGGTTTTCCCAGTTACCAAAAGGGAAGAGATGGGAGCTTAACATCATACCCAGGCTGTATATTACTTTGCTTGAAAGGATAGTAACCATTAAAGTAATTGTTTGGTCAATCCAGTATGTTTTATTTCATATTTCAAGTTATCTTTCTCAGTGAATGGTTTTGCAAGCTTTGCAGAATCTTGGGTACTGTTGATCTGAGAGATCACAGTGACAATTGCATCTTGGATTCTAGTGCTCGCAGTGGGCAGATCCAATAAACGGCTGTCCAGCACCATGCCCTAGAGCACTTCCCTACATAATGGAGCCCATAGAGAACCACAGAGAAGGTGTGTTATTACCAGGGAAGCCTGCCTTTGGAATGCAGACCAGCAGGGGCTGCCCCTGTGAATAGGAACTGAGTAGGGGGCAGAGCCTGTTGCCTGAGGTGCTCATTTTCTGTAACACTGGTGGGCTCCAACTCTCCCCTTAACACTGTACCCAACATCTCATTAACCCACTTGCAGAGCCACAAGGGAGGCCTGGACAGGTGTTAAATTACCTTTCGTCACCCCACAGGTGTGCGAAATGTGCTGCAAAAGCACATGCCGTGTCTCCCGAAGCAGGAGGCTCTGCCAGGGATTTTCTCTGAGCACAGGGATCTGGAGACAGTATCACTTTTGACTTAGAAATGACCTGGATCAAGGACCCGGCTTTCTAAGCATGACAGGATGATAAAAATATTCTCTGACAGTGTGTCCATGTGAGATAGAAGACACTGAGGTGAGCTCTGGAGCTCAAAGAATGAATGTCACCCATTCTCTCATCCAAAAGCTACTTATCACATGCGATAACATGACCAGGTTGGCACGAGTGGCTGTGGGGGAGTCAGAAAGCAACGAAGATTATAAAAAGAACCTGTAATCAATAACACCTACTCTCTAGGTGTTTAAGGCCTGGGTGAAAAGAAGGAACATGTGGACATAAGAAAGTAGAGTTCAAGGCCATTCAATTATAAACCTACACTAGGTTTCCATCGTGGACCAGGCCCTGCACTACCCTGGAGAATCAGAATGAGTCTGACAGTCAGTCACTGCCTGCAGGGAACCACTTTCTGACAGAGGAGCTGGACAATTAAACAACATCACAATGCATAGTGTTGGGAGGATAAAGGTGTGTTGAGAGCCTGCAAAAGTACGGATGGAGAAGTGAGCTATAATTCATGCCCAGGTGTGTCCAGGGAACAGTTGGGTTCTGCCTCATTGATTACGTAGGATTCAGCCGGGGAGACAAAGTGAGGAAAGATGTTCTAGACACAGAGAAGGACACGAGCAATGGCAGGGCGGCTGGACATCTGAGAAGTGGCATGGGGAAAAGGCCAGCGTGGGAGGCTAGCGTGGGGCATGAAGGGCTTCAGGCTAGGTATAGAGCTTAAATGTTTCCCAGTGAGTGAGAGGAATGGGGAGGTGAGAGGTAGCCTGGCCTCAGCGCGAGGTGTGGGCTGGGAGGGTGAGAGGCAGGAGGTGGGAGAGCCTGGAAGAAGGCAGTGCAGCTGGAGAGGAAGACAGAGCTCACAGGAAGCTTCCTGCAGCATTTGGAGTGGAAGACGTCTCCATCCTATTCCCTCATAGAGTGCTGGTTCCCTGCAGAAGCTCTATCAGCACCTGCTTCCTTCCCCTGTGTTAAATCCTTTCCCTGTGTCTCAGTCCACTTGGGCTGCTGTAAAAACATACCATTGACAGAGTGGCTTATAAACAACATGAATGTATGTCTCACAGCTTGGGAGCCTGGGAGTCCAACATCACCTCCTCAGCGATTTGATGTCTGATGAAGACCATCTTCTATAACCTCACATGCCTGATAAGGAGCAAACAAGCTCCTTCAGGCCTCTTTTACAAGGACACTAATCCCATTCATGAGGGCTCCACCCTCAATGATTTAATCACCTCTTGAAGGCCCCACCTCCTAATACCATCACTTTAGGGGTTAGGATTTCAACCTATGAATTCTGAGGGGACATAGATATTCAGACCATCACACCCTGCACTCCAGGAAGCCCTCTGCCTGTTGGAGTCCCTCCCACATGGGGACTAAATGGCTGAGCCTTTTCACCCTGCCTCCAGCAGTCAGAGGCCCAAGCCTCCAAGAAGGAGAGCTCTGCCCCAAGGGATTCCCTATAAGAGCTGATGGCTGGGACTGGGCTTGCTGGTTCATGCCTGTAATCCCAGCACTTTAGGAGGCCGAGACAGGTGGGTAACCTGAGGTCAGGAGTTCAAGACCAGCCTGACCAACATGGTGAAACCTTGTCTCTTCTAAATACAAAAAATTGGCTGGGCATGGTGGTGGGCGCCTGTAATCCCAGCTACTTGGGAGGCTGAGGCAGGAGAATCACTTGAACCCGGGAGGCAGAGGTTGCAGTGAGCCCAGATCGTGCCACTGCACTCCAGCCTGGGCAACAAGAGCGAAACTCTGTCTCAAAAAAAAAAGAGCTGATGGCTGGAGACAGTCGCTGACAGCACTCCTACAGCTGGGTCATCTCATCTTCTTTGAAGGGGGATCTAGGTGGTACATCTCTGTGTCCACTGCAAGGAGAATGTGTCCTTTACATTGTGCAACAGGGGTGAACTGAAATCGAGAGTAGTTAAATGACTCCATCAAGGCCTTACCCAATACAATGGTCAAGATTCATGCTTTTTCACTGGAAATCTCAATTGGATGGAATACTGTGAAATACATGTTTTTGTGAGTTCATTAACCCCACAGAAGGATTCTTTCTTTTTCAGACACACACACACACATACTTTGTGTGACACACCAATGAATCACAAGTAGAAAAACAATAAACTGCCTCTCTGTTGCAAGTTCCACAAACCTAAAACAACGACAAATATCATTGTAGCAAGCATTTCAATGTCTATGAGCAGAGGAGGAGGCCATTACTACAGTTCTTTAGAGTCCAGTCTGCCTGAGATGGCTCAAGAATCCATCCAAAAGTCAAGCCCGTGACCCTCCTGGCTCTTCAAAGCCTCTTCCACTAATTCCTGCACACCTACTATCTTCTGGGAAATTCAGGCGTTATGTTGCTCAGTCCTCACAAAAACCATGGAAAGAAGGTAATACCAACTGCATTTTACAAACTATGGCTCCTCAGCGAATGGTGGAGTCATGATATGAACTCAGAACTGTATGAGTCCAAAGTCCATGCCCTTTTGACAGTATACCATACTCATTAAGAAGAAATGTTCTAAGGGTTTCTAATGTCTGCTTTGTGTATTCATCCATTCCAGAAATATTTATTGAGCATCTTTGTGCAGGTCTCTAAGAGGCATTAGGCATTTTCTTTAAGGAAGTCAGTGGTGGGACATCATGAATAAACTATACAATTCCCAGTGTTCCAAAGGGACCATGTATCAGTCAGGGTCTTCCAGAGAAACAGAACCAATACCACATACACACACACACACACACACACACGAAATATATAGGAAGATATTTATTATAAGGAATTGGCTCATGTGATTATGGAAGTGGAGAAGCCTCAAATCTGCAGCTGGCAAGCTGGAGACTCAGGAGAGTCAATGGGAGAGCTCCAGTTTGGGTTTGAGTCCTTTGACAGAAAAAGGCTGATGTCCCGGCTTGAATAAAGTCAGGCAGAGATAGCAAATTCTCCCTTACTCTGCCTTTTTTTTTTTCTCTTTGTGCCTTCATTGAGTTGGATGTGGCCCATCCACTTTGGGGCAGGCAATCCACCTTACTCAGTCTATTGATTGAAATGGCAATATCCAGAAACACCCTCACATATACACCCAGAATAATGAAAAAAAAAATCTGGGTACCCTGTAACACAATCAAGTAAACATATAAAATTAACTATTACAGACCGGAATTGTATTTAGGTCCAGATGGTCCTCAAGCATTAAAGTAGCTGCACAGGGCTTGCCTGCAAACTCACACTGAGTCAATGCAAAGCTGAAAAGAGAACTCGGGCCTGCTGACTCCCAGCCCAGTGCTCTCTCTGGAACCATGGGATGGGCCACCTTGGATAGTTCTTACCAGCTTGCTCATTGTGTCTGCTTCCAGACATGCTGCTCTGACCCATCCCTCAGACCCACCTTCCCCATCTCTGTCTGCCACAGATGCCCTGTCTTCTCCAGGGTCTCCAGCCAGGCCCTTCCCAGCCTGCCCCTTGAATTGGCTCATGGGTGCATCTCATCTCATCCAGTGAAGTTCAGAATAACTAATGTCCATCAGGCACACCCAGGGCCTGGGCCCTCTGAACAGCCTGGCCAACAACCTCACTTTGGGGAGCAAATGAGTCCCAGACCCATGAGAGATTAATGAGGGACAGTGCATTCACAAGAAGCCACTCAGAAAACATTTCATTTTCTAGAATTTTGCCAAGACACCTTAGGGATACATTTGGACTTCCCTGCCTGGTTATTTAAACATAGGACAGTCTGTCATAGGCAGGCTCCCCTGGCCCTCTAAATGAGAATCCTCTTCCTCCTGCAAGATGAGTGGAGATTCTCTTAAAACAAGAACAAACCTCCAACACCCAGCTGATTAGGGGAGTTAATGGGGAAGGGAAGAAGGAAGGGGAGGAGAGGGGAAAGGAAGTAAGTGGGGGTGGGTGAGGAGGGGAGGGGAAAGGGAAGCGGGAACAGAGAAAGAAGAGAAGGGGGAAGGGGGAAGGAAGGGAAGGAAGGGAAGGGAAGGGGGAAAGAGGGGGGAAGAAGGGAGAAGGGGAAGGGAAGGAAGGGGGAAGGAAGGGAGGAGGGAAGGGGGGAAGGAAAGGAGGAGGGAAGGGCCGAACTAAGCCAAACAGGGCAAAGCAGGGTGGGAAAAGTAACGGAAGAGAACATCCCATCCATGTGAGGACAGAGTTTCCATCCCCTCCACGTACCCTTTTTTCCCGATAAAGAGGCCCAGGGCACCCATGGGAGAACAATTCAGGGGATGCAGTCATCTTGGAAGCAGAGACCAGGCCCTCACCAGATACCAAACCTGCTGGTGCCTTGGCCCTGTACTTCCCAGCCTCCAGAACTGTGAGAAATAAATTTATGTTCTTCATAAATGACCCAGTCTCAGGAATTTTGTTTCAACAGTACAAATGGACAAAAACAGAAATTGGTACTGAGAGATGGAGTGTTGTCATAATAAACACCTGAAAAACATGGAAGTGGCTTTTGAACTGAATAATGGGCAGAGGCTTCAAAAGTTAGGAGACACAGGCTAGAAAAAAGCCTACACTGCCATGAACAGAGCACTAAAAACGATTCTGATGAGGGCTCAGAAAAAGAGGAGAGCTGTAGGCAGAGCCTAAATCTTCCTGGAGATTACTTAAGTGGTTACGATCAGAATGTTGGTAGAAATACAGGCAGTAAAGGTGATTCTGATGAGGTCTTAGATGAACATGAGGAATATCTTATTGGAAACTGGAGGAAAGGCTTTCCTTGTCATAAAGCAGCAAAGCACTTGGCAGAATTGTGTCCATGTCCTAGGGCTTTATAGAAACACAATTTAAGAGCAAGGAACCAGGATATCTGGAGGAAGAAATATCTAAGCAAAGTGTTGAGGGTGCTGCATGCATTCTCTTGATGGCTTATGGCAAAATGTGAGGAGAGAGAATGAATTAAAAATGAAATTTATAATTAAAAGGGAAGTAGAGCTTAAGGATTTGGAAAATTCTCAGCCTGGACAGATTATTAAAAATTCAAAAACATGTCTGGGAGAAAACACCATGGGTATGGCCAAGGGACCCCTTGATAAGGAGATTAGTGTGGCTAGAAGGAAGCCAGATGCTACCTATCAGGACAGTGGAAGAATGACCATGAAGGTGCCACCGCCATCACAGGAGGGCCTTGAGGGCAGAACAGTTTCAAAGGAAGGACCCAGAGCACCCGTGGGACCTCAGGGCTCACTGCTCAGGGCCACTTCAAGTTGCTGCTCCCCACTTCTAGGCACAGTGCTCCCCTCCCTGTACCCCCCATCCGTGGCTCAAGTGGGCACAGGTCTGCTTCAGGCTACTGCTGTGGAAAGCACAAGTGGTAAACGTTGGCGGCATCCAGGTGGTGAATAATCTGCAGGCTCACAGAGTACACGAGCTGTGGGAAGGATGGCTACCTCCACCTAGATTAGAAAGGATGCCTCAGAGAGCCTCAGGGCCCAGACAGAGAACTGCCACAGCAGAAAGTCCCCACTTGGGCAATGCCTAGTGGAGCCGTGGAGGTGGAGCCATCCCTGAGACCCCAGAACCATAGAGCCACCAGCATGTAGTACCAGCCTAGGAGAGCTGCAGTCACTCAACTCCAACTCATGAGGGGACTACACTCAGCAAAGCCATGGAGGTTGGGGTCCCACAGAGTCTTGAGGGCCCAACCACTGCCCCAGTGTGTCTAGAAAGTGGTACATGGAGTCAAAAAAGATAATTCTCAAGATTTAATGTTGTTTGCCCTGTTGGGCTTAGATGGGAGCACTTACCCCTTTCTGCTTTCTGTTTCCTTCCTTTGGAATGGGAATGTCCATTTTATGCCTGTCCTACCACTGTATTTTGGAAGTAAATAATTTGTTTGATTTCACAGACTACAGCTGGAGGGAACATTTGTCTCAGGATGAATTATACCTTGAATCTCACCCATATCTAATTTAAATGATATTTAGATAAGAATCGAGGGTTTAGATTTTTGAGTTGATGCTGGAATGAGTTAAAACTTTTGAGGATATTGGGATAGTATGAATATATTTTGTATGTGAGAAGGACACGAATTTGGCGGGTGGAGAGGGCAGGGATGGAATGCTATTGTTTGAATGTTTGTGTCCCCTCAAAAATTCATGCGGAAACTTAATCTCCAATGCAACAGTATTAAGAGGCGGGGCTTTAGGAGGTGATTAGGTCGTGAGGGCTCTGCCCTTGTGGATGGATTGGTGCCTTATAAAAGGGCTTAAGGGGGCAAATTTGCCTCTTCCATCCATTCTGCCATGTGAGAACACAGTGTTCGCCCCCTCCAAAGGCACCATCTTTTTTTTTTATTTTTGAGATGGAGTTTCGCTCTTGTCACCCAGGCTGGAGTGCAATGGTGTGATCTCCGTTCACTGCAACCTCTGCCTCCTAGGTTCAAGCAATTCTCCTGCCTCAGCCTCCTGAGTAGCTGGGATTACAGTCGCCCACCACCACGTCCTGCTAATTTTTGTATTTTTAGTAGAAACAGGGTTTCTCCATGTCGGTCAGGCTGGTCTTGAACTCCTGACCCCAGGTGATTCACCTGTCTCAGCCTCCTAAAGTGCTGGGATTACAGGCGTGAGCCACTGCTTCCGGCCAATAAGGCATTATCTTGAAAGCAGAGAGCAGCCCTCACCAGACACCAAATTTGCCAGCCCCTTGATCTTGAACTTCCCCAAAACTGTGAGAAATAAATTTCTGTTCTTTATAAATGACCCGGTCTCAGGTATTTTGTTACAGCAACATAAATGGGCTAAGACAGGGAGGTGCTGGAAGATGAGTTGTGCATATGGTGGGTGAGAGGATGGACCAGCATGGGGATTCCATGACTGTCTGTTCATGGACTGTTGGTCTTCTCAAGGAAAACAAAGGACCAGACAGGGACACAATTAAGGACAGGGCAATGTTTCCAACCCTGCTGCCCAGCAGAGGAGACAGCTATGTAAATACCCACTACAGAATGTGACGGGGCCATTGACAATGGTTCAGACAAAGCACTGGGAGTGTGGCACGGAATGAGAACTCTTGCTGGGAGAGAGGGACTAGCCAGGAAGAGACGATGATAGGGATCTGTCGGCCAGGACAAGGAATTTGAACTTAAACTTCTAAGCAAAGTGAGGAGACCACTGATGGTCTAAGCAAGCAAAGGCCATGAGCAAACTTGTGTTTGGGAAAGATTGCAACGTGCTCTGTGCTATGGGGACAACAGCATAGCTAGTGGCTTGAGGGTCAAACCCAGCAAGTGTTCCAACTCCAGCTCTTCCTCTTATCAGTAGTGTCACTCTGGGTACGTTATTTAACCTCTCGGGACCTGTGTTTCTCATAAGTAAAATGAGGATATCTATACTGTGCCCATATCAGTGGCTTGAAATCAGTAGGACAATCTATTTAAAGACACATCACATACATAAGTCTTTAATAAGTGATCCCTATAGTTTTCTGTATTTTCTTCTAAGTCATAAATGTACAGACACAAATTGGAGTGGCTGCCTCTCAAAGACTGTCCCCAAGACCAATCCTGTGTCTGTAACTCTTTAAAAGCTGCTTCTCTCCCTGCAACCCTACCTTGCACTGAAAACGGGAACTGTTATCTCCCTGTCAAATGCCTTCTCTCTAGCCATAGTGATAGGTCCAGTGCTTGGACATGTGACTCAAGTCCAACCAATCAGAGTTATTTCTCCAGAGACATTTAACTGATCCTGGAGAGATGATTCCCTTTTCCTCCCATTGGTGAAGCTGTGGAGATGTGAGTTTTGAAGCTGCAGATGACCTTGCAATTATAGAGGGAATTCACAAGGCGAGAATGAGGCTAAAGACAGAGATGAGAAGTGGAGGGACAGTCCTTGGGGTGTCTGAAGATCTATTTCCCGTTCCTGGGCTCCATGGACTTGCCCTGGTTCCTGGCTTTTTGTGGCCTGATTTCTCTTGTCCTTTAATTCTAGAAGCTTTCCAATAAATCTTATTTTTGGCTTAAACCAGTTCAAGTTTGGTGTCTATGATTTGTCAGTCCCCTGACTAATGTGACCAGTGACTGATCTTAGCTTCAGCACATCCCATTAGAGCTCTGTAATTACCCATATTTCCCCCACCCACATCTAACAAAGAGTTTGTTTCTTTATGATTTAGGGAACCTCAATCTCTAAAGACTAAAACAGATATAAAGATACAATCAAGGTTCATTGTACACGTAATGAACCACCTTTATGGTTCATTGTACACGTAATGAACCACCTTTATGACTAAAATGACATAAAATTAGCTCTGTCCCAGATAATCCATGATAAGTTGTCAGAACCTGCATCCTCTCTGTCTGGTCAGACCACTTGGGTGCAGTAAATCTGCAAAGGTTGATAAACATTGAATATTCTTCACTTATATTTATTGTCCATTCTAAAATTGATGTTTCCCATTGGACATTTAGTCATGGTTTGCTTTGTTTCGCATGTTTCGCATTTTCCCTGTTCAGAGGAGCACATCAGAAATCGATTCCCTGATGGCAGGAGGTAGGGGATGAAACACAAATTCAACTACAAGTATTTGGACTTCTCCCCCCTTTCTCCTTTGTGGTTTAGACAGTTCATTCCCTAGTGTGAAAGGTAAGGGCTTTAAGACAGAAAACCAATTGGATTGCTGGAATCTAATCAACGAGCATGTCCCAGGGCAAAGGGCCAGACTGGAGTGGTCCAACATCCATCTCTCAGTACCTCCCAAACACTACAGCCCACCCAGGTCAGATTCACGGAGGCTGGTTCTTTGTTCCCAACGAGCATGAGGCTGACAGGTGAAAAAGTTTCACTTGGGCAGAGGAAATAAAATTGAATTCCAGTTGGAGGTTATTTGTCTTCCCCATGACCTGTAGTGGTCTCAAGTGATAGCATCACAAGTAGCAAGGCTCAAACTCACATCTGTGAGTCAATTACTGGGTACCTGCCTTTAGAAACAGTTCTGATGTGTTAGGTTTAAAATGGTTCAAACATATTGAACAGAAAGGAAAAAGAAGAGGGAATCAAGCCCCTTAGGGACTTTGTTTGAATCTGTAGAAAGGCTGGATTGAAACCTGCAGAGTATTTATAAAGAAGCTACAGAATCTTTTATTCATTTGAAAGTAGTTGGAGGAGAGACCAGGAAATGAGACAGGGGAGACCAGGCTGCAGTGAGAGAGGAACGAGGGGCAATGAGAGACAGCTTTGTAATGTCGGCCAAAAAGCGCTGTTTCTGAAATTGAGAGGACATTAACCATTGCCATCACTGGTGTCATAGACAGAAGATATGGGTAGGAGTCCCACCTCTACCACTCACTAGTTCTAGAAAAGCTTATTTCCACTCTATGAACCTGTTTCCTTACCTGTAAAATGAGACTAAACTTGACACACAAGACTTTGCAAGGATCCAAATGGTACGGTAGATGTGAAGTCCTTTATAAGCTGTTGAGAGCCACACGGATGCTGGTTATGCTTATGATTAGTTTCATTTAAGCCACAGTGTATACCACATATAAAATGGAAGACCTGACAAAGAGCCCAGGGGCCAAATTCAGATGACACCAGCCAAGATTAGAAAAGATAAGGCCCAGGTAAAAAGCCATTTCTATTAAAGAATTGCTTATAAAAGATCTAAAGCAGGTAGTTTTCTACAAAGTTCTGAGGTCCACAGATTCACAGGCTTGCCTTAGCTCAATAGGGTAAGTGGCTTACATTAGCTGATCATCCATGAGTGATTACATGGTTTTAATGCAAGTTCTTATAATGCTGGGAGACCTTGATAGCTAGAGTCCATTCGACTCACCCAGATATCCATGCCTAAGGAACGCTGTTTTGCCACTTGTGCATTTGCTGACTAGTGCCACTGCCTCTTAGTGACCTGTTCCTGAATTGCAGCCATAATATGAATCAGAACCATGGCAGCCTTTCCAACAACGCATCTTAGTGTTGGCTGCGTATTAGAATCACCTGGGGATCCAAAAAAGTACTGATACCTGCAGCCCACCTCCAGATATTAGGATTTAAGTGGTCTGAATGCATTCTGTGAATTGGGATTTTTAAAAGCTTCTCCAGTGATTCTAAAATACAGCCACGTTCAAGAATCTAGGGCAGAAGTCAGCAAACTTTTTCTGCAAAGGGCCAGATAGTAAATATTTTGGGCTTTACAAGCCATATGGTATCTGTCACAGCTACTCAACTCTGCCATTGTAGGGTGAAACCAGCTGTAGAGAATATATAAATAAATGGACTGTGTTTCAATAAAACTTTATTTACAAAAACAAGTGATGGGTCAAGGGCCATGGTTTGCCAACCCCTACTCTAGAGCTTCAGTACTGAAAGCACAGTCCCAGAAACAGCAGTAACAGCAACACTTGGGAGCTTGTTAGAAATGGAGACCCTCAGGTTTCAATAAGATCCGGCCCACCAACACCCCCACCCCCGTCGTACCCCTCCTCCCTGTGAAAAGCATGTACATTCAAGTTTCCAAGGCACTGCTGCAGAGGACACACTTTGTGAATCCAACCAGAATTACAGCCCCAAAGTGAAGGGTTCCCATCACTGTCAGCATCTCCCCTGTCTGGCACCTCTATCAGCCTGGCTATCTCCTGGCTGCCACATTTCTGTAGCATCTCCTCCTTGGTGACTCAGACAATCTGGGCAGCTGTCTACATTTGATTACAGTGATTCCAAAGGGTCAGTGGAGCCACACACTCCAATCTCTATTTTTCGTAATAATATAGGAGAAGGATGAGGCTACAGAGCCTTATCAGGTGATACACCCCTGCTCTCAGGAACTATCCATTTAAACCTGCCAAATGTCATGTAGTTTTCCAAACACCCCATGCTGCTTCAAGCCTTTGTGCCTTACACATAGTGCTTGAAATACTCACCAGGAAAGTCCTGTGAGTCATCTTGCCACCAGGGAAATGTATCCAGCCTTAAAAAATTGACACTTATGAGACCTTTTCTCCTGCCCTCATCCAGAGTTACTCCTTCCTCCACATTAACACCATAACCAATATACACATTTGCTCTTGCCCTTGTATATTTATGGTATTATGGTAATGATGGGCTTATCAGTTTGTCTCCCCATCTAGTTGCTAAGCTCTTTCCATTCCAGGGCACATCAATCACTCCTTTCTGCAGTCACATGCCTAGCACAGGGCTTAACACAATAAATGTTTAGTAGATTGACATTGGTTTTAATTTAATTGACCTGAAAGTGAGTTAATATTTCTTTTGTAACTGGCATGCTAACCTAATCACCGTGGAACACTTTTAATAATGAACACCTAATAACAGCCCATGAAACTGTGTTTTCTAGAACAAACTTTGGAAATGTTGCTGCTTAGACAATAGCACTGGCCCAGACAAGACCCAAGCTTGTCACACCCCAGAGAATTTGGATCCTGGCTCTGGCCACCACCCAGCAATAAGGAGGAGGTAGGAGAGGGGCTGACAGGTTAAATTTGGTTCCTATCAGCTTGAGGCATCCTTCCTGCAAGATGGTTGCAGAATGGTATCAGGGGCCCATTAGAATTTTCACCCAAACAGGAAAAAACTCGCTTCAGGTAGGGGATCTGCCACCAAGTTCATGGCACAGACAGGACCAGAATCACCCTGTATTTGCCCAGGATGCTGTCCAATAGAGCAAGCCAGACTCCTTTAAAAGGAGTTGCATAGGAGGTCACCCCTGTCACCATGTCCCCTTCCCCACCTGGCCCACCTACACCAGGGCTGGGTGGCAGAGCAGAGAGAGAATAGATCCTCAGAAAGGACTCACACTTAGATCCAAAGCCCCAGGGTGGTCAGCAACAAAACAGCTTTCCATTACAAACTTGCATTCAGATTTCTGATGGATCAGAGGTCAATCCAAAATGTTCATCTGTCTCATCCCTCCGTCTGTTTTGAGCTGACATATTGACAAGGCTTCCACCCAAGAATCCCGCCATTTGGATGATGGCAGCCCAGCTGGGTAGAGTCTTGGCAGCAAATATGGCACCAGGATCCTTACTCCTGACTCCCTGCCCAGTGTTCTCTCTGGTCACTACTCAAAGAAGCCCCACCATCCTATGTGCCAATACCCCCACTGGATGTCAATATTTGTGCACAAGCATGTGTAAACACTTGGGTGCACTGCTGCATGCGTGTACAGAGGGAGTGGCAGCTAGTTACCCCATCACAACCTAACATGCAGCTGTTCTAGGAGAATGAAGAAGAAGCCAGCCAGTGCTCTGCCTGCTTTTGGCACCACCTTCCCTGTGCTTGGCCAGAAATGAGAAGCCCAAGCTAACCCACGAGTGGCACTGAGAAGGCCCCCTCCCCTCTCTGGGCTTCAGTTATCATGTCTCTAAAAGGAATGTGTAGTACTTGATAACAGTCGCAGTTGATACTGATTTGTACTCGCTGTGTGCTCAGAGCTTTATGTGCATTTCCTCATTTGATCTTGACAATGAGGCCATTCTCCAAATGGGAAACTGAGTGGCTTAGGTTGAGGTTCCCCCAAAAGCAAATTCTAAGACAAAAATCAATGTGCATATAGTTGGCTTGGGAGATGATCCTAGGAAATATCAGCAGGGAAGTGGGAAAGTGACACAGGGAAGGAATTGCAGGCCATAGAGGGTGGCTGGTAAACTGGCTACACAGTGGCGACTGCATTAATCCAATGGGACAACCTGGGAAGTGGGCAGACCACCCACCATCAAATAAGCTCACCTACAGGACAAAGGAGCCACGGTGTTTACATGAAATTCAACCACATGAAATTGCCACTCATCTTTCACCAATAGAAGTGGAAATTTCATGAAATACCACAATATGAATTCCAAGGATGGTTGGTTGGGAGATGCTGGGAGGATGAAGAGGGAAGGTATTGATTCCAGGGACCTTCCATTCCACCTTACATGGCAAAGCAGCTTTGCAAAGTCCTGGGGTGGGGAACCCCTTGAGCATGCAGATGCAGATTCTGGCAGTAGAGAGGACACACTGAACAGCCAGAGGGTCCTGAGTGGAGTCCTCACAGCATCTGCCACACTAACTAGGAAGAAGCAAGATTCAAAAAGGATTCAAACCCAGGGCATCTGTCTGTCACTCATACATTTAACACACACACTGCCTCCACTTGATTTCTAAGACTTTATCCTTAGAATTTCCCTGAGTACATAGTCCTTTGCTTCTAAGATTCTAGAAGTCTTCAACTCCAAAATCTAACACTCGAAGAAATAAAGTCTTAAACAGTGGGGCAAGACAAT
The DNA here is from genome assembly GCF_009828535.3 of Hylobates moloch. Classification (NCBI taxonomy): domain Eukaryota; kingdom Metazoa; phylum Chordata; class Mammalia; order Primates; family Hylobatidae; genus Hylobates; species Hylobates moloch. The sequence continues at coordinate 101,693,929 of NW_026652281.1, forward strand.
CAGCCAAGGCTAGCTATTCCTTTACCTGTTTCACAGACATCTGCCACGTATATATGGTGTTCCAGATTCTGCACTGGGCTCAAAAGATACACAATGGGAATGCTGCCCTGAGAAGAGGGATTAATACCAACTGAACAGTCGACCCTTGAACAACATGGGTTTGAATTGCACAGGTCCACTGACAAGGAAGATTTTCTTCAGTAAAAGTTACACAGAGTGTGCCCGTTTCTCCTGCCTCCGCTTCCTCCTCCTCTACCTCCTTCACTTCTGCCACCCCTGAGAGAGCAAGACAACCCCTTCTCTTCCTCCTCTTCCTCAGCCTACTCAACACGAAGACGACAAGGATGAAAACCTTTAGGATGATCTACTTTCTCTTAATGATAGTAAATATATTTTCTCTTCCTTATGATTTTCTTAAGAATATTTTCTTTTCTCTAGCTTACTTTATTCTAAGAATATAGTATATAATATACATGGCATACAAAATACAGGTCAATAAACTGTTTGTGCTATTGATAAGCCTTCTGGTCCACAGTAGGCTATTAGTAGCTAAGTTTTAGGGGAGTCAAAAGCTACACATATGTTTTTGACTGCACAGGGGGTCAGCATCTCTAACCTCCCAACCCCATTGTTGTTCGAGGGTCAACTACGTAATGAAATGGTGGAAGAGCAGTGTTAGGGTGGGTGTTCGGATCCAGAGGAGGGCCCCGTGGCCCTTGGAAGGGGCAAAGCAAGAGACCTCCTGCAGGAGGACATACAGCCTGAGCTGGAAGCAGAGCAAGGCAGGGCTACCATCCACATCTCTTCCCCCACAGTCATCTCAAGGGTACGACTAATGTGCTTTGTGGAACAGGTGATTTACAGAGTTGCTCAAGACCCCAGTTCTTTAGATGTTGTCCATGAACTTCTGTTTCAAACTTTTAGGAATGAGTTATGACACACCACCCTGAAAATTCAATTACCTCAGCAAGACATTCAGCATAAATCAAAGATATTTAGAGCTGGAAGAGGCATTCGAGATCATCCACAGAGTGCAAGCGACTTGCCCAAGGTCACACTGCAGACAGTAGGGTCGGTGGGGATAGATGAGCAACCCATAACTTTTGCCTCTATTGGCATATGCTGGGAAGGGCAGTTGCCTTCACAGTTAGCCCCTTTGTCTCTGTCATCAGATTAGAGTAGAGAAAAGGCCTGGGAAGAGAATCAGAGAATCAGACGTAGACTCTGAGTTCCCCCAACATGGTTCTTGATATCTGATCAGTAACAGGGGGATAATTGCGACTGCCCCGCTGAGAATTAAATGAGGTAATGTCTGAAGACATTAGGTTAGTAAATGCTACATAGTCCTGCAAATGCAAAGGGGTTATTAATAATCTTTATTATTCATTATTAGGAGTTATTATTGTTCGTTGTGCCTGGAATAATGATCACTAAGTTGTTTCTCATTTTTAACATATTTTGTTTGCTTAATAAAGTATATTTTAAAATTCAAACACTACAGAGAACATAAAATGAAAAGTCACAGTCTTTCTCCCAGCCTCCCAAACTCCCACTCCTTTCCCCAAAGGCAGCCTCTGTTAATATAACTGTTTCTTATAGATCCTTCCAGAAAATGCTTTCTGCATAAAATAGCATGTGCATGTGTATGTGTGTCTTTTCCATTGTTCTACACTTTGCGATTTTATTTTCCTCATGTAACAGTATACCTCGGACAGGGTTACACAGCAGCAATATAAATTCACCTCATTCTTCTTTAATGAGGAAAGAGTGTTCCATTAATGGATAAACTAGAAAGTTTTCAACCACACTCCTGTTGATGGTCATTTGTGGTCTTGTTGGGATTTTTTCCATTCCAACAGAGCTGCCATGTGCACCTCATACATTCATTTCAAAGCATGGAGAATCACCATAGCATATGTTCTTAGACTGGAAGTTACTGGGTCAAACACCATGTGCATTTCAAGTCTTGAAAGATGTGATTAAGCTGTTGTCCAGACAGACGTTACACTAGCAGTCCCCCCAACACACACACATACATTTCTCCCATTAAATGTGTATGGGAGTGTCTCTTTTTCCCAAACTCTTGTCAATCTAGTACAATAGAAAACTTTTTAATATTTGTCAACCTGAGAAGTGAAAAATGGAATTTTATTACTATTTTGATTTGTATCTCTTATGACTACCAGTGAACTTCTTTTCATATGTTGATTGGCATTGTGCAGTGTTGTTTTGGTTTGCTTAGAGGAAGGTGTGTGTGTGTGTGTGTGTGTGTGTGTGAGAGAGAGAGAGAAGGAGATGAAGTAGAAGCTCCCTTATTAAATGCTTGTTTATAGCTTTTGCCCATTTTTCTACTTTTTCTTCCACATCACTTTGTATAACCCTCTTATACATTCAGGAAAGCAGCCTTTGGTTAAATGGTACACACTTTTGTCCCTCCCGGTTTATTATTAATTTATTTCTTTATCATATTTTTTGCCATGGAGTTTTTTAATGTATAAAATAACCTTCTAACAGATCCTTTCATTTTCACTCTTACCAAAACTGTAATCTTTTAAAAACAAAAGCCAGATCATGTTGCTCCCTTGCATAAAACCTTCCTACTGTTTTCCATCATTCTTAGAATAAATTCTGCAACTTTGCCATGACCTTGAAGGCCCTTCCTGGCCCAGAAGCTACCTGTCTCTCCAGCTCATGCCTCCCCTTCACTCACGGGGCACCACGCATGCCTGAGCTCCTGCTCATGTCAGTTCTTGGTACCTTGTTTAACTTCCATCTAGAATGTTTTTCCTCTTGTCGACAGATAGCGGACAGAAGACGGCACTTGCATTCTTCAAGCCATGGTTTCAGAGTCACCTTCTCAGAGAGGCTTCTGGTATCCCCCACTTAAAGGAGGCCTGCCTTGGTTATCCTCTGTCTCCATTCCTCGTCTGTCTTCTCACACTTACCACAGTGTACAGGTACTTACGGTTTGCTTCCCTCTGTCATTTCCCCTCCAGAATATAAGCTCCTTGAGGACAGGACCCTGTCTGTCTTGTTCACCGCTGTGGCCCAGCATCTCTACCAGTGCATGAAACATGTAGCCCCTCCCCAATTCTTATTTAATGCATGAATTCATGTCTAGTTAGAATTCCCATCCCCTTCCTTCACAGCTTTGCATTTTTCTTGGACGTTTAGAAAGGTATTGATCTCTTGTTTCATTTTCAGGTTCGAGGTCATTCATTAAGATTCCTTTTCATTCAGTGCCTTCTCTGTTCCAGGCACTGTTTGTAGGCACTGGGATTACTGTGTGAACAAGACAGCGGCCCTCCAAAAACTCTAACCCCAGTGTGGGCATCATGAGCCCATCACCAAAGGTAAATGGAGAAAAGAAATAAATGATTTTCCAAGATGACAAGAGCTATGGAGAATATAAAGCAGGATTATGTGAATGTGAAAATAAATTTAAGTAAAATAAACTTGAAGTAAAGCAGGATTATGAATGTCATTAAGTGAAAATAAAGCAGGATAGGGGTGCCCAGGGGGGTCTCTCAGGAGGGGACACACGAGCAAGATGAGAAAGAGGCAGCGTGGGACGAGTGTGCCAGGTGTCAAGTTGCTGAGCAGGAAGGAGCCTGGTGAGTCCCAGGCACAGAGATATTGGAGCAGCGTCAGAGGAGTTCCTCAGTCATGAGAGGTGGAATCACCCCACAGAGGTGGGAAGGGGCTTCCAGGGACACGTGGGGCGCCACTCTAACTGCAAGAAGCAGCCACTGCCGCTCTCTAAACCAGGGAGGGCACCATCCTGTGATCCATCTAGAAGTTAGTTTAGTGAAAGAAAAAAAGAGAGACCTAGCCTCATAATTTGTCTTTACTCAAAACTGCTGGTCAGTTGTCTCATTTATTAAATAATTCATCCTGGCCAGGCACAGTGCCTCACGACTATAATCACAGCACTTTGGGAGGCCGAGGCAGGCGGATCACTTGAGGTCAGGAGTTCAAGACCAGCCTGGCCAACATGGTGAAATCCCGTCTCTACTAAAAATACAAAAATTAGCTGGGTGTGGAGGTGGGCACCTCTCATCCCAGCTACTCAGGAGGCTGAGGCAGGAGAATCGCTTGAACCCTGAACCCAGGAAGTGGAGACTGCAGTGAGCTGAGATCGCGACACTCCACTCCAGCCTGGGTGACAGAGGGACACTCTGTCTCAAAATACATAAATAAAATGAAATAAATCTATTTTTCCCTCCCCAAGATTTGATTTGACGTGCTTCTTTTAACATGCTCTGGTGGCCCTTAAACAACTTGGTGGTTGGGAATACCAACCTCCCACACCGCCAAAAATCCATGTGTAACTTTCAACTCCCCCAAAATTTAGCTACTATTACTGTTGACTGGAAGCCTTACTGATAACATAGTCAATTAACATATATTTTGTATGTCATATGCATTATATACAGTGTCTTACGATAAAGTAAGCTAGAGAAAAGAAAATGTTAAGAAAACCGTAAGGAAAAGAAAATATATTTACTGTTCATTAAGTGGAAGTGGATCATCATAAAGATCTTCATCCTCATTGTATTCAGTTGAGGAGGTTGAGAGGGAGGAAGGCGAGGGGTTGGTCTTGTTCTCTCAGGGGTGGCAGAGGCGGAAGAAAACTCACAAGTAAGTTAATTACTGCAGTTCAAATCCCTGTTGTTTAAGGGTCAACTAACTGTCCTAAATTTCCCTTGGATATTTAGTATATTTAGGGGCTCCATTCTGTTCATTTGTTTCCTGAAACCAAACGTTTTGATTATTGTATCTTCATGATATATTTTAACGTCTCCAACCACCACTCTTCCTTTATTATTATTTTTTACAGAATTGTCCTAATTTTACATGCTTGTTTTTTCCCAGGTTATTTCCTAATCCTTTTGCCAAATTTCAAAAGTGAAATCCTCTTCATGTTTTAACTAAAATGTGTTAATAAGTAAATTAAAGAGATATTGTGTTTTTAACAATATTATAATATTCTACCACCTATTTTATTTATATAACAATATTTATATAACAATATTATAATCTACACCACCTATTTTTACTTGTTCCCATAGTGGATTTTTGCTTTTTATACATTAATTTAACAGCTATTGGTTTATTAAAATAACTCATATAACTTGCTTGGAAAAACTTGTGGAAATTTGGAAAACAGAAACACAAAAGAAAAAAGAAAATACAGAAGCAGCTAAGAATCCTATATAACTGTATCATGCAGAGAGAACAATTGGTTAACCGGTTCAAGGAGTCTCTTTTATTCTTGCATATGCGGGCACTTGTGTGGGTCATTATATAGCATACTTCATTTCACACTGTTTAAAAATGAAATTTTTTTTTTTTTTTTTTTGAGACAGAGGCTCACTCTTGTCGCCCAGGCTGTAGTGCAGTGGCACAATCTCGGCTCACTGCAACCTCTGCCTCCCGGGTTCAAGCAATTCTCCTGCCTCAGCCTCCCAAGTAGCTGGGATTACAGGCACCCACCACCACATCCAGCTAATTTTTGTATTTTTAGTAGAGATGAGGTTTCACCATGTTGGCCAGGCTGGTCTCAAACTCCTGACCTCAGTTGACCCAACCACCTTGGTCTCCCAAAATGTTGAGATTACAGGTGTGAGCCACCACACCTGGCCAAAATTTCATATTTGATCCTGTGATAGTAAGTATTTTCTAAAGCAAAATTACAATAGTTACCCAACATTACATCACACAAATTTTTGATAATTTATTTAACCACTCTTTAATTATTATACATATCAAGGATTTGGGCTAATGTTTGGTTCTTGTAAGTGTTATTACAATGAACTCCTTTGTATTTTTCTTCTAAAAGAAAAATGTAAAGCTATCTTGTAAAGATAGTTCCTTTGACTTCACCTGTAGTTGACATCTTTTACTAGTTTTTCTCCTGGTGTGCACGGCCCTTTTGTATAGCAAAGGTTTTAACCCTTTTTCTGCCAAATGTGTATGACGTTCACCTAGTTTGCTGTTTGCCTTTTAATTGTATAGAGTATACTGAATGAGGGAGGGTTAAATTTTTTAATATTTTGGGGATTTTTTTAAAAGGTGAGGATCTATCTAGATTGATTTTTCTTCCAAATAATCAATTTTCACAATATAATTTGTTGAACTATATGCTCTTATTGTTTTCATTCTGAAGGTTTTTTAATCTATACCAACTTCTAGTTCACACAGAACTATCTATTCTATTCTTTCTATTCTATTCTATTCTATTCTATTCTATTCTATTCTATTCTATTCTATTCTATTCACCTGTCGGTTGGGTCTTACTCCTGTGCTAAACCATTTTAATTACTAGTCTCATGTTGTATTTCAATTTCCTGAAAGTAAGAGTTCCATTTTTCAATATGTTCTAATTCACACAGCGGCCGGTTAGCTCAGTTGGTTAGAGTGTGGTGCTAATCAAAATGTTCTAATTCTGAATCCAGAATAGAAAGAGGTCTCAAATAAACAGCAAGAATCTCATACAAGTTGGCTGGTGTGTTCATATGAGAATTAATTCCACACCAAGCGCACTACCTATGCTGAAATGGAAGAGCTGGGAAGGAGATCTTAAGCCTTGACTGCCTGCTTCCTTGAAATAAAGGCGCTCATTGGAAACTACAGTTCCCAAAATCCACTTCTCCAGGGCTTGACTGGTGCCTCTGCTGCCCACTGCACTGAGCTCATGAACCACTCTGGCCAGAATGGTCCTTTCATCAGGCCCCAGACAGCAGCCAGAGGATGTCCTGGGATGGTGGCTAGGAGAGGGAAGATACAAAATGTGCTCTGAGGGCCTCAAAGGCAGGACCACTGTCTATTGGGATGGATGTTCAGTTCTTAGGTGAGACAGGACACTAGCCCTCTGGCCCAAGAAGCCCGGAGAGAGGGAGAACCCCTAGACCTGTCTTCTTCCCTTTTGGCTAATACGTTCATTCAGACTGGAGTGGCAGAACACGCTTTGGCATTTAACAGCAATCTCCATTCTGCTTCCTGTAGAAACTGCCCCTAGATACCTGGATCATGGGCTACCAGTCTTGTTTTCTGGCAGTGATATACTGTTCTGCTCCTTTCTGTTACTTTAAAAGTATATCTGGGCCAGGAGCAGTGGCTCACATCTGTAATCCCAGCACTTTGGGAGGCCGAAGTAGGCAGATCACGAGGGCAGGAGTTCAAGACCAGCCTGGCCTATATGGTGAGACCCCGTCTCTACTAAAATACAAAAATTAGCCAGGCGTGGTGGCACTTGCCTGTAGTCCCAGCTACTCGGGAGGCTGAGGCAGGAGAATCGCTTGAACCCAGGAGGCAGAGGTTGCAGTGAGCTGAGATCATGCCACTGCACTCCAGCTTGGGCAACACAGCAAGACTCCATCTCAAAAAAAAAAAAAAAAGTATATCTGATGGGCCTTGGAAGGTACCAAGAATTGCTTGCCAGGTGCCACCTGGAATTAGAAGTCACTAATGACTTGTTTTAGTGAATAAATAAATATAAAATGCTAATGCCTTTCAGTAGTAAGTTTTCTAAGAAGTGGCTGCAATTTTTCTCTTGGGTGCTGCTGACAGCCCCCGCTTGGTCTTAAGAAGCTGGGGAAGACAGAAAGAAGGAATAATGGCTACTAAGCAGCTTGGGAGAGGGAGAGTTTCCTTAGCCCATGAACTCAAATTTGTGTCACCTCTCTGGGTTCCCAAAGGTCTTTCCTGTATTACCACTGAGACCCTGCTGAGAATAAGAAGCTGATAGCTTTGTTCCCATTTGCCATGGTTTCCTGGGTGCCCTCTCCCTCCCTAAGGGACTTCACAGAGATGGCAGAGATGGTTCAAGTCTATCTGGGGTCCTCTGGCCATAACCAGGGCACAGTCTTAGGCCACACATGATGGGCAGAATCTCCCCCCACCCCCAACATTCCAGTCCCCTAGTTACTCCAGTGCTCATCTAGGTACTGCAGTAAAGGGATTTTGTAGATGTAAAGTCCCAAATCAACTGACCTTAAAAAGCAGCGGTTATCTGGGTGGGCCTGACCCAATCAGATGAGCCATTTAAAAGCAGAATGTTCTCCAGCTGGTGAGAGAAGAGGAATCAGAAAGATTTGAGGCACAAGGGGATTTGCTTTGTCTTTGTTGGTTTGAAGATGCGGGGGACCCTAGGAGAAGGAATGTGAGTGGCCTTAAGTCACTCCCAGAGGCCCCTGACTGACAGCCAGCAAGGAAACAGACTCCAGTCCTTCACCCATAAGGAACCAAATTCTGCCAATACTTTGAGCTTGGAAACAGATGTCTCCCCAGAGCTCCCAGAAGAGGACTCAATCCAGCCAGTACCTTAATATCAGTCTTATGATACCCTGAGCAGAGAATTCAGCCATATCATGCTGGACTTCTGACCTACAAAACTGTATACTAATAAATGGGTGTTGCTTTAAGCCATTAAATTTGTGGTGATTAGTTATGCAGCAATCGAAAACTAATACAGCATCCAGTGGCAACAAACCATGCCTCCCAGACCTGATTCCTCACTGTGCTAAGCAGAGCGGCCTGGACTAGAGCCCTGCTCTGTCTGCATCTTTGCAGGAAATTCCCTGTCAAAGATCAAAAGTTAGCCCAGTGTGGTTCATGACAGGAAAACCAATTGCTCCCTGCCTGGCTCCTTGCCACCTGCACTGATGGGGAAGGAGGAACTCTGCCCATATCACAGTGTCCATGGTGGCTGGGACGGCAGTGCAGCAAGCATGACCCATTAACACATTAGGAGAGTGCCACGGAACTGCATTGCTAAACCCCGATTTTGATTTTTCCAGGCATCTGGAGGAGGAAGAAGGAGGCAGAGGCTGTGTTCTGAATCTAAAGCCATCTATTTCCATGCCTTCAAAAGGCAAAATCATCTAAGCCCTCACAAGCGGAAGAAAAGGGAAAATGGGAGGGGACGCAAGGCAGTTGCCAGGAGGAAGGGTGGGGACCAGGGAGCTGGGGCAGGCGGTACCGCGGATGCACCACCAGCATGTTAAAACGCTCTCCCCACAGACCCGACAATCACCAGCGCTACACACCCGACAATTTGAGATTTAGACATATTCAAGTTTTCTAAGCCTCAAATTAGCCCTTGTAAGAGCTTATCTTCTTTCCCCCCAATTGACTTTAATCAAGTGCCTCAGAAGCTGGGAAATATTTTAAGTTAATCAGGCCCTTAATGCGGTGCCTGGGGAATGCCGCCGAGCTGCCTGCTCCTGCTCCTGCTCCTCCCTTCACTATCCTTTTCCCATCTCTTCCTCTCTTCCCTTTTCCCCCCCACTGCGTTTGTGAAATGCTTGGCAAACGTGTCTCACCAGTGAAAGGGAGACCAAAAGAGAGAATGCGACAGTGAACACGACACATTAGAGCAACATCATAAAATGGTTTTCCTGACATTCGTAGGCAAATGCTGGCTACAGTAATGAGCAGCCTTTGTGAAAATGTTTCTATCCGAAATGTTTTAATAAGTGCTTAAAGTGCATGGAACACATGGCAGATTCCTGCCCAACAAGAACTCAGCACAGTGACCTCATTTCTGACTCCCAACTACAAGCCAAGGTCTGACAAGATGGCAAATACTTGAATACTGATAATCATAATCATGAAGATTTATCGACCACTTACTATGTGCTCGCTGCTATGTTCTACATATGCAGACTCATTTGCTTTGCACAAGGTAAAAGTCCTTTAAGAGCAATACAAGTACTATTTCTGTCTTACAGGTGATGAAACTGCAGCCTAAAGAGGCTAAGTAATTCATTCCAAGAGCATTCTGACTCCTGTTCTACCGAGAACTTACAAGCACCCAGAAATTCCAAGCTGGATGTATTCCATACCCCGAGTCTAGCTAGGAAGATCTGATAACCGCACAAAACAAGGGGCGAGGCTGCAGGACTCCAGATAGGGCAGGCTGAGGTCAAACACACATCTGTATCTTACATCAGGCTGCCCAGAGGCTCACCTTGAGATGAGAATTTGTGTGCAAGAAATTTATTTAAGGAAGAAGGAAAAGAAATGAGAGAGCCGAGAGAAGGAAAAACAGGGAAAGGGAAGAAACCAAGCAAGGGTGGGATTTTAGGCAACATCCCAACCTCAGCCTGATCCCCTGGGGGACCCTGGGGCATAGATTACACCTCAGTGTTTGTCCTACCTCCAGCAAGGGAGCAGCCTTCTGTTCTCCAGCACCAGTTACTCATTGGCTGCAGGCTGCCCAGGAGGCAACAGGATTCCAGGCCCTTTCAGCTCCCTGTGCTCTTAGGTGAAGTGGAGCCACAGGTTCAAGCAGTCAAAGGTGAAGCAGATGTTACTGCATGCACAGATGGGCCAGAGGGATCTGAGGGGATCTGAGCAGAGCCTTGTTGGTGTCCCCTGCAATCTATTTAAATCCTGAGGTGTTTATCTAGCTGTATGGCCTTGGGCGAGTTGCTTAACCTCTCTGAGTCTCAGGATCTGCACCTGTGAAATAGGAATAATGATTCCTATTCCTTTCAGAGTTAGCATGAGAATTCAATTAGATAAAATGAGGATGTGTGATTTAAAACTGGCATCAATACTCCACGATGCAGCATCGCCCAAATGGCCATAAAATTCCCCAAAATGACAGAGGAAAAGACCGAAAAAATGATTATGAGTAACTCACAAAGACCTGCAAATGCGCTCCTCAGGACTCAGCCCCCATCCTTCCCCATCAATGAGGAGGCCGTTTTGAACCATCCCTTTGAGCTACAACCATACATGCACAATTAGGTCTTCCCCTTAAAACCCAGCCACTTTGGGCCTGAGAAAAAGCTCCCCGATAACAGTTGGGAGCCACCCCATGCAAAGTCAGCTCCCCACAGTGCACATCAAGTGCCTGAGCCTGCATCTCTATTTTGCTACTACCCAGAGGATGGAGCTTATAAAATTACAAAGAAAGGCCCCATCTGAAAGGGGCAGAGAAGAGACGTAGGTCCAGTGTTGGTGTCTGCCAGAGTTCTCTCTAATCTAGCCCCATTGTTTTAGTTCTTTAATTAAGTGTCTCTGCTCACATTCCCCACTCACCTTCCCGAGAAACCCAACTATATTGAGCAGATACGCAAAAGCCGACAATTAAATTGTCTTATCAAATTTTCGCAGCTTATTAAGTTGTTCAATTGCATGGGAAATGATTAGTGTCTGTAAATAAAGGAAGAAAGCATCAGCCCAGGAGGCTGCAGACTGGGGCTGGAGGATCTAAAGGTAATCTCCTAGAAGGGGTGGGGGTGTGGGCTGGCCTCACTGAATTCTCAGCAGTATCCCCCTTCTAGTCCTCAGAAAGCCCAACAGGCTTTTCATCGAACATCCAGGTAGGAAGGAATGGCAGAGATTACCTGACTTCTCTGAGGTCCCAGAGAGATCCCTGGACCTGAAGATAGGAGGTAGAATTTTCAAGTGTAAACGCCATCATTTACCAGGTGCGGGAACTCAGGAAAGCCACTGACACACCCTCAGTCTGTTTTCTTATTCCACTTGGCCAGGACTGGGGCAGAGACCTGATTCCTGGTGACACCTGGTGCTCACTCAGTGTCTTACCGAGGGTGGCCTGGTACTCAGGAAGAGGCCTCTTGTGTAGCTGCATCTGAACAGCTTCCACCAGTGTGTTTTACAGATCAGACCCTAAGCAAGCCTCCTTCCTTCCTGTCCAGGAGGGCCTCTCATTAACAAATTATAGAGTCTAAGCTTAAAGTCAGTGCCTGACCATCAGGAAGGCTGAAGCCCTCCTGCCCCAGCAGCATTCCTGTGGTCGCTGGTGGAATTGTTTTTTCCATTTTGGATATGAAAAGAGAAAGCTTTATATGCCTCATTTTCCAGCAATGTCTCATTTAGATTAGCTGTTTGTATGTTGTTGGTCCAGCCACCTCCACCCCACCCCCCAAAAAGCTACAAATTACATAGTTATGTGAATAGAACAGTCAGCCAAAATTTGACCCTTGGCATGGATGCTGAGCACCATCACTCACTTTGCTTAAGGATAGGATATATTTTTAAATCTCTTATTGGCTTCAGCTCAGTTCCCTGAAAATATAGAGGAGCTACAGAACCCCCTAGGGCTCTAGGAGTGGGACTAAGCATAGGAAACTGGGGAAAGGACTTTGAAGGGATCCCTTTTTTTCTCTTGGATCAAGACATCCATGTTGGATAAAATCTGAAATAAAAAAAAAAAAAAACAGAGAGTTTAGAAGTAGCCTGGGCCCAGCCAGGCAGAGAGGCTGTGGCCAGGGCTGGACTACTGAACACGTGGTCTGATAACTTAAGACAGGAGCAAAGCAGAAACTCCCAGAACAAATTTGCCATGCACAGTGCAAATGAGAGTTGGGGTCGGCCTCTGTCCAACCTACATCCACATCCCTTGAAGCAGCACCTATCCCATGACTCATCAACCATTATCCCATGACTCATCAACTGTTGAAGGGGTCACGGTGCATCAGCCCCAAGAAGAACTATAACAACATACAGTTTTGCACAGATTTCTTCATAACTTTAGGGCACTGTCACATTCACCTGCATGGTTACCCTCTTAATGCCCCTGAAAGGGGCAGAGCAGCTCTCACCACCCCTATTTGTTCTCACTGGAAACTTCCAAGCTTAGAAATTCAACCACTGCATAATCCACTGCATAGAGTTGAAGTCAGGCTTACTTGACTTGTTCAAGGTTGCAAAACAACCTCTAAGTAGCCTGGGAGTAGAACTCAAGGTTTCTAACTGAATACACTCTTTCATACCATTTCAAAACACTTTGGGAAAAGACCTATAATAAAGTCACAGGCCACCAAAAATCCATTACGCCCCAGTTGGAAACTCAAGACCCTGGGCACATGCATCCTGGAGAAAAGTGAAGAGAGGATGTTTTCCTTTCTTCTCGAGGTCAGCTGCTGAGTTCTTCCTGTACATAAAGACTCCTTTTCTCAGTTTTTCACGACATGAAGCACTGTTGCTTATATTCTGGCAATGCTTTAAATGCTTTGCTCACATCTCCTTCCCTCCTTCTCCACTCATTTCCCTTTTATGAACATGCCGTCCTTATCCAGAACGACAGGTGCTGTGGGGAGAAAAGCACAAGAAAATCTAACTTTCTTATAAACATACAAAAATTTGCAATGTGAGAATTCTCTCTTTTTTGATGGATTAGTCATGCATATTCTACACAATGAGTCAGCTAAGTTAGAAACATTAATGGATTCAATGGAACCTGAGACATCTTTTATTATTAATACCAGGACCCACCCTGGTGTGGATGGGTCACCAAAGAAGCACCATCTTATTCACTAAATGGGACACAGAGATGAATATTGGACCTGGAGATGTTTGCTTAGCTGTGGAACAGCAGGGCACAGAGGGAAGAGAACCCATCATATACAGACAGGTGCAAATGTCAAGTTCAGTGCTAACAGGGACCCTCGAATTTTATGAAGCAGACCTCTTTGTCCTCGGTCATTCCAAGATAATAAGCCAGGAGCCTCCAGGAGGTCATGGATGAAGCAGAAAGAAAACTGAGCAGAGAAAGGATGAAAATGGGAGGTGAAGTTGAAGGAGGAGGAATGGAGTGGGAGGCAGGATAGAGAAGAGCCAGAGCAGGGAAAAGCCCTTCCCCAAATCAACAAAGAGATGCAGTGCCTCTTTGTCAACTAAAGAAAAAGCCACACCAGGCTTGATTGAGGTCAGGTGTGAGGCTGTTCAGTAGCATATGTCCCGGGGACTGAGAATTTTCCAGACTTCAATCTCAATTCCCCACACTTACTACCCATGGGACCCTAAATAAGTTACCCGTCCTAGCTGAGCTCTAGCTACTGCATCCAGATGGCAGGAGGCACCCATCCCACCTCCCACAGTTTCTATGAGTGTCACTGGGCTCACTTAGAGAAGCACCCATCTCAGGTCCTGGGACATCGGCATCCTGATCCTCCACACAACCATATACAGTGAAGCTGCTGGGGAAGAACCTGAACAGGCGGATGCAGAGCCCATGTTCCTTCTACTTTGCTGTCAGTTGTGGATAGGCTTTAGAGCAGCACATGAAATCTGACAAGGAGCCCCAACTCAGAAAACCTGTGTGAGTGGAGCTGGCCTGGCTGAAATCAGAAGACAGAGCTCAGACTCATGCTGATGCCCTCCTCATTTTACACCCCCAACCTTGGCCTTGGCAGTCACTCCAAGAGTCCAGAGCTCCACACACTCAGTTTTGAAATCGTGAATTTACGATAGAACTTTTCACAAAGCAATGCCTCAATCAAAAATGACAGAATGACTGAAATGTTTGTGCACTTACTATTCAGGGATATCCTTATCAGGTAGATTATGCTATCAGGTCCATCTTACAGAGGGTAAGACTGAGGCTCAGCTGTCCAAGGACATTCAACCTCAGGTGCTCACACTGTGACTCTGTTGTAGGAAGCCTCATTGCTCTCTCTGATGGCAAAATTTCTTGTTAGCCCTTCTCAGCCTCCTAAAGGGGAAATGGGCCTGAGATGATGGTGGGTTGTTCTCCCAGCTCCCCCAAGCCCTCACCTTTAACCGACACCCACGTCTAGCTACCTTCATTATCAGCGACTGGGCCTGGCACGTTCTTCACTCAGAATGTCCCTGCAGGCCCTCAGCCACAACAAGACAGGGGCACACAGGCTAGAGCTGTTTGTCTCCTTCTCATTCATCACCATCTCTCTGGGCTCCCATTCCTCTACTGCTGAACCCCCTACTCATCCCCAACTACAGCAGACAGAGCTGAGATGAAGAGGAATGCTCTCACCAGGTCAGCTGTTCCCAAGCTGGTGCTCCTTCAAGATAAATCTCCCCAACTGGTCTGCATCATAAACATGTCTTTCCCAATCCAGGGCTTGGTCCAGACCTCAAGGATCCTGAGAAGTACCATGGAATTCAGTTCTTGGTGGGTTACAGTAGTAATGGATGTTGGGGAAGAGGCGGATGCATTTGGTACATGGTTAAGCAGATCTACTGTGTACAGTGCCCCATGCTGGGTTCTGAGGATACAGCAATTATAGGATGTATTCCCTTAGAACAATGGGACTGGGTGAATCTTTAGAGATCTCTTACTTCCATCAGCCACTTAAGTCTGAGGCAAACTGAGATGCAAGCTGTGCACGTGACTCAAGCCAACAGGGTACTTCCCTGAGACGTTTTCAGCTGGAGCTGGAGGACTAGGGGTGTGTGGCTGGGGCTTTCTGCCAGGGCTGGGACAAGATGAAGTGAGTGAGATGCCCAGTGCATGGTGTGTTAGGAGGCATCACTTCCAGGGCCCTTCCAGACAAGTGTTTCCAGGGGATGAGAGAAGGGGGCCCAGGAACAATGAGAGATATACGGAAAGCAACTCTTTCTTCCCATCTGTGGCTACCCCAGTGCTTTCCAACAAATCCCCTCTATCTCTTAACCCAGATGGAGGTGGGTTTCTATCACTTGCTGCCGGAGAGTTCTGACCAACAATGAGGCTTTTCCATGTGCATCCTTCCGATATCTGCTTCCGCTGTGCGGCTCAAGTCAATAACCCTGTCCTTGCCCTCTGGCCACTGGCATTAGGCTCTCTGCCATCTGGTGATGCTGCTGACTCTCCTCAGGTACCCATCCCCACCAGGATCTCCAGACTGCTGGGTGCAGCTCCCAAAAGCTTGGGATCCAGCCCCCGCCATTAAAGAGCTTGATAACCCATGGTGAGTTGAGCTGGAGAAAGGGAGTGCACAGGAAATATGCCTAAGTCTTCACTAGGGAGACAGGATGGACTGTGCTGGGATGGCTGGAATAAGTCACATGTCATCTGAGAAGAGGGATGGGGAAATTCACTTTGAGTGAGCAAGGAAATTTTTTGTGTGTGTGTGTGAGACAGAGTCTCGCTCTGTCGCCCAGGCTGGAGTGCAGTGGCGCAATCTCGGCTCACTGCAAGCTCCGCCTCCCGGGTTCACGCCATTCTCCTGCCTCAGCCTCTCCGAGGAGCTGGGACTACAGGCGCCCGCCACCACGCCCGGCTAATTGTTTTTTGTATTTTTAGTAGAGACGGGGTTTCACCATGGTCTCGATCTACTGACCTCGTGATCCACCCGCCTCCGCCTCCCAAAGTGCTGGGATTACAAGCGTGAGCCACCGCGCCCAGCCGGAAATTGTTAAGAGGTAAGAGTCACTGAGAATCAGGAGACATTCTAGGGTCATTCTAGGGACATTAAAGATTCTAGGGTCCATTCTGTCATGACAAATGAAACGAAGTGCTGGTTGGAAACCTCTGACTGCCTCCCACATCCTATATTCTGAAAATTCACGTTCTCTTCTGCCCGCCTGCCCAGGTCCACAGGGCTGCCTGGTTCCTGTCATGTGACCTCCCTGCCTAAGCTACGGATGCTACCAGTATGCTCGCTGCCCCCAGGCTCATCTCCAGACCTGGTCTTGCCAGAGCACCAGTGTGCCACCCCTGAGCCTGCCACTGAACCTAAGCTTGGGACCAGCCCTGCCCTGTGCTATGTCGGAACTGGAGGTAAAGGAAGGGATGTGGGAGCAGGTTTCCTGCTGTCAGGGCCTCCCCTTTTCCAACTGACCAGGCTACGTTTAGATGGAGATGGGAGGCCTATGACAGCAACCACGGGGTACAGTGGAAGAGGGGAAACACTGGGGTGCAGTCGGGGAAAGCAACCTTGCCGGCACAATGGGAAGAAGGAATTTGGTGGACCAACAGGATTTTGGAAGCGTTAGGACCTGGGCAAACTATTTGCCAGCATTGCTTCCACCTCAGGCTGACATTGACAGAAGCCCAGTGTCTGGGCCTGCAGGAAGCTGGAGAGGAACATCCGCCAGCTGGATTCTCCTTAAAAGGAGAGTTCCTCCTAAAATAGGCACGCATGACCCAGCCATGAGGGCAGAGACAGATCCAGCAGCTCCCAGAGGTAGGACATAGCTCTGAGCCCAGAAGGAGTTTGGTGTTTCAAATCACACATCACAAATCACTTTCTCTGCACATTCCTTGGAAGCTCTGATGCGTAAACTTTCCACCTTATCTTTCCCAGAGTGCGTGCCAGCACCTGGCCCTGGTGATGTTTCCATTTAAGCAAAAGAGTGGGTGTTAGCAGCCCCTGGGTCTCCTAGTAAGATGAAGAAATTGATCAGGCTGTCTCCAAGCAAGGGAGAAGGAGAGAAGGGAAGAACAGAGATGAACCACAAGGGAAGGAAGCGGAAAGGGGAAAGAGGACTTGCTATTGCTGTACCCAGTTAGGGTTTGCGGAGCTCCAGGTGGTGGTGCTTACGAGTGTGGCTCTAAAGTTCTCCACCAGGGTACAGATCGCAGGGTGCCCCTTACTTGCTATGTGATCTTGTGTGAGTTAGACAACCTCTCTGAACTTCAGTTTGCTTATCAGTAAAATATCCATAGTAAAATAATTCCTCCTTTCTGGGACTGTTGTAAGCACTGCAGAAGATGGCAAATGCAGCTGTGTCTGGCACCCAGCAAGCATTCGATCCAACTTGGGCATCATTATTACTTGACCAAGAACTTCTGTGAAACTTGGTTACATCAAAAAGAGGAAGATGAGGATGCCCAGGTCATGGTCTCTTGTGATCCCAGCAGGTAGGCTTTGAACAGAGTGCTTATCTGAGTCACAGGTAACCACTCTACCTTGACCTATGAAATCAAGAGATCAGGCCGGGTGCGGTGGCTCAAGCCTGTAATCCCAGCACTTTGGGAGGCCGAGGCGGGTGGATCACGAGGTCAACAGATCAAGACCATCCTGGCCAACATGGTGAAACCCCGTCTCTATTAAAAATACAAAAATCGTCCGGGCCTGGTAGCGCATGCCTGTAATCCCAGCTACTCAGGAGGCTGAAGCAGGAGAATCGCTTGAACCAGGAAGTCGGAGGTTGCAGTGAGCCAAGATCGCACCACTACACTCAGGCCTGGCGACAGAGCAAGACTCCATCTCAAAAAAAAAAAAGAGAGAGAGAGAGATCAATCAAGGCAGAGAAGTACAACATCAACATTTCACCTTCCACAGTGAAAGTAATAAAGAATTGGAATATTATTTAAATATATGCAAATATCTAGGTCAGCTAACCTTCACTTGTTGGAAATCATTGTTTAGTCTGCTCCAGCTGTAAATAGAGTCTGTTTGCATAATATATCATTTGAAATTAAGGTTCTGCTGCTTTAAAAAAAAAAAAAAGAAAGAAAGGAAAAGAAAAACATAAAGTTTGAAAACAACCATCCTGGATAATAGCACCTCTGGGTACAGATTTGTGCCTTCAACACCCAGGAGAAGTCACATCTTCCCAGTGGGAAAGCTGCCTCTTTGAGAATACTGAGCTTCTGGCAGGTGGGAGACTGAATATGGGGGATTATGGTAAAGACATGTGAGTCCCACTTTTGACACATGTTGGTAATAATCACTGAACGCATGATGTAATTATTCATTTTGTTTCAAGAGACTTTTTTTTCCCACATAGGAGCCATTGCTTTCAATTTTACAAAGTCAAAATTGAGCTCTCAGAGAGCTAAGTCATCTGTTTCATATACTACAACCTTTGGAAAAGCATTTAAAAGGCAGAGAGCAAGGTTTTTAGATATGAATAGCCGGAGGTGGTAGGAAAGGTGACCTTGCCAGAGGGTTGCCTGGCAATCAGGCCCACGGAGGTCAGCAGTCTCATCTTGTCTCTCCCAGACTAGAAGGCAAGAATCACCCTCAGAACTTCACCCTGGCTCCTGCACTCCTGGGCTGTAAGGAAGGAGATCTCACCTGCAGGAATAGGTAACATCCCAAGGTCCCAGAGTTAGGAGCGGCAAAAGATGCTGGAAAACAAAGATAAAACTTCAGGAAGGAAATTAAAATGTACGCTTAGGGCTGATGCCTGCTCTCCAGCCCCAGGGCCTTGTTTAAGAATCAGGAAGTACTGAAGAATATCATTAAGACTCTTTGATAAGGAAGGTAGAAAAATTCACTGACACCTAGATGGCAGCTGACCCATGAGAAAATCCTCCACTCTTTCAGCATGTTTTCCTTGAAAATATTGTTTATTTTTAGTAGAAATCCTGGGGAGGAGAGCTGTTTTAACTCTTTAATCTTTTGTTTGTTTAAAGAGCTTTTCAATACTTTAGAATCATTTTCCCTCAACACATTTATATCAAGACTCTTTTTTTTGTGTCAAACAATGAAAACAAGCACTGGCTAACTCTTTAAAAAAAAAAAAAGAATTTATTGCAAGGACACAGGGTCACTCACCAAATCAAAGGTAAAATCAAAAATGTATTATACCTTCAGAAGGACCAGAACTCCTGGGACTGTCAACACACGGCTTATCTTTCTAAAATGTTGGGAGACAGATGGATGTGGCTTCACCCACCTCCCCCAACAGGCATCTTTGGGCAGAATGATTGACAGGTCATCCCAGCCACATCAAAGGAAGAGGAGGGAATTCAGTTCCCCCAAAGGGGATAATCACACTTCTGTTTTGACAGTTTATCATTTGTGCATCCTTTCTATGTAAGAAAAGTACTCAAACATACCTTTTAGTCAAACTCCCAAACTGCATGGGAAAGTTGGGCATTCTATTGAAATAACAGCAGAGAGGGCTGGGAAGGAGGGATGTTTTTTCAAAATCTTATTCCATCTTAATACATCCTCTGGATTAGATGCTGATTAATTTGGCACTAAAGGCTGCTGTTAATCAGTTGCATGTCGGCTATCATTTCTAGTGACATTTAAATTATAAAGCATGATGGGATTAACTGCACTTTTGCAAATAACCTTTTTATAAAAGTATAAGTAAACCTGATGTGCACACAGAAGGTATCAGCACCCCCTGTTTCACTCATTGTGATTCTGGGGATTATGACAAGGCTTGGCTTGAGCTGATGAATTCAGAGCAATTGTGTTTAACAAGGCGTTTTGAGTTTGGAAGTCATTCTCAGAGACCTGGGATTTCCTGAGCCAGTTTCCAGAGTGACAGACAAGCACTTCCTTAGGTTCACACCTGGTGGGATCCTGGCTCAACCTGGGGAAGGTGCTTGTTCATTTGCTTCAAAAGGGAGTGATCAGTGATCAGCTGGTCTGCACCCCTAGCGGCTTCTTGGCCCCAGGACCCCTAGAGGGCATGAGACCCTCTGAGAGCACTGACTTCCCATTGTCTAGAATGACCGGCATGATCTGCTCATTTGGTAGGGGTAAGCAGATGGGGAGAAAGCAGGCGGAGAGGGAACTAATCATCACTGAGTCCCTAAGGCGTTCCAACAACCGCTTTCGGATCTTCTGGGGGCTCCCGCCTTGTTATAGAGACTTTTTTTTTAAACTTGTAAAATACTGGAAAAAATAAATAAAGTAAAAAACTGAAAATACCTACAATCCTACAACCCAGGAATAACCATTCACATTTTTCAAGACTTGTTTAGGCATATGGGGTGCATATGCAGGTGTGTTCATCCATGTTGTCTTCAATAGTTCTTATGAGACAAATACAGAATAAATAAATGTATGTGCATAATTAGGGTCATGATGTATGCATACTTTTGCATCCTGCATTTTCCTTATTTTTTTTTTTTTTTTTTTTTTGAGACAGAGTTTTGCTCTGTCGCCCAGGCTGGAGTGCAGTGATGCTATCTCATTCACTGCAACCTCCACCTCCCCGGTTCAAGCGACCCTCCCCACTCAGCTTCCCAAGTAGCTGGGATTACAAGTATGCGCCACCACGACCTGGCTAATTTGTATTTGGCTAATTTGTATTTTTAGTAGAGAAAGGGTTTCACCACGTTGGCCAGGCTGATCTCAAACTCCTGACCTCAAGTGATCCGTCCTCCTCAGCCTCCCAAAGTCCTGGGATTAATTAAAACTTTGGCTCAGTTTTATGTTACACTTAAAAGGCTATCATTGCTCCCACCCCCAGTGCACTTAGTGAGTACTCGAATTTTCATTAAGTAAGGCAGGTGGTTTCAGGTTTTTTTTTTTTTTTTTTGAGACGGAGTCTCACTCTGTCGCCCAGGCTGGAGTGCAGTGGCACAATCTTGGCTCACTGCAAGCTCCGCCTCCCGAGTTCACGCCATTCTCCTGCCTCAGCCTCCCCAGTAGCTGGGACTACAGGCGCCCACCACGCCCGGCTAATTTTTTGTATTTTTAGTAGAGACAGGGTTTCACCATGTTAGCCAGGATGTTCTCGATCTCCTGACCTCGTGATCCGCCCACCTCGGCCTTCCAAAGTGCTGGGATTATAGGCGTGAGCCACCGCGCCCGACCAGTTTCAGTTTTGATAGGATGCTCCAGTGACAGGAAACTCACTACCAGTTGAGTCGGGTAGTTCCACATTTGGGTATCACAAATACTTGAAGGTCCTTCCTTATATCAAAACAGAATTTGCTGCTATATAATGGCTCCATACTTGAGACATGCATAACTAGCTAATTCCTTTTCCACGGATTCTTTAAACCAGTTCAGATATTTCTCTACTCTCCCTCCTCCAGGCTAGTGAACTCAAGTCATTTGAGAGTTTCCTTCCAAGGCCTTATGTTGGGGCTCCTCCCCATCGGAGATTCTTTCCTCTGGTAGCCCCCCTCCCCAACTAGCTGCCTGCATCCCTTTTCAAGAGAGCCCAGCCTTTGCAGAGTGACCCCCTCACTCTTTCTGCAGCTCACAAGTATTTCAGAAAATGAGTCCTAATTCTTCAATAACTAACATGGTGTAGACATACCACAGCCACTCCCCAAGAACAGTAGTCACACCAGGGTTAAGCTTACCCACTGCCTCTGCGGGCAACTGTCCTATTTCTTGATCCTGATCCATCCCTCCTTGGCTGTGTGACTTTGAGCACATGTCTGAACCTTTCTGGGCCACCAAGGATGTAGGAAAGATGAAGTGAGATGACACTGCACATGCGGAGTTTATTTAAGGTGTAGGGCAGGCTTTATATTTGATGCTGTGCAGCCTATCCTACCTGGCAATTAATTCTTCACGTAGGCAAGTTCAAGGCAACATGGAGAAAACAGAGCACTCATGGCGCCTTGAGATCCCATGGTGCCAAACTCTCTTTTCCCAGGGAGTGTGTGAGGCCAGATTTCTGGGTGAAGTACCCCCATGGTTTCCAATGTGCCAACAGTTTGCTGTACAGTGGGGAAGGGTGTGATGGAGAGATGACTAGGCAGGACTGGGACACTGAGACCTGCACATCTACAGCATCCCTTTTGGGGACATGGGCAGAAAGTCAGATTTGCCAGTGTGCAAGCTTCAGCCATGCTGGTTCCAAGTTACCAACTCAGCTCTGCTACTGAGGAGCAGAGAGTCTGTGCACAGTCCCACACACACACCCTTTTCAGAAAGGAGCTCCTAGGCCTGGGATCTCAACACCTGGGATCAGCTCTGGAATTGGGACAAATGAAAGTTAAAAACAAGAACAAAGCAGGACAAAGAAAACAGGCTTTGGTTTAGCACTCCAAAGTAAATGGCATTTCTGCATACTGCTGCAGTTTGGCCAGAAATTAACACGTTTGTAAACTTTGATTAAAATGTAATTTGGAAGGAGGAAGGAATGAATAGTTGGAAACCCTCTGGGGCCTCTGATAGTGGGTCTTACTGCTCCCACCAACTCCAGTTCCAGTCCAGCATCAGATGATAACAGCCATAAAAGAGGCAGCTCCGAAGGAGAGCTAGGGGACTGCTCTCTGGACAGGCATCAGGACCGCAGCTTAGGTGACATCAGGGACAAACCATGTCAAGGAAGAGGACAGCTGCTTAAACTTCATTAACTCAGAGGCTCTGGATGGAGCTCATGAGATGTCAGCAAACAAAGGTGTTGAAATGTCTTTCGAACACTATTTCAAGCATTGATTTTCATTTTCTCTCCCTGCTGTTTTTGTAGCTGTTATTGCTTCTAAGATGCCTGTTTCACGATTGTCTGTGCTCCACTGGGAAAACCAAAGTCCAAGAGATGATGTGCGTTGCGTGTCTCAACACGTCCGGCTCTACAGGTGCCCACAGGCCACTCTGTCCAGGCACAGAGCCTCTCCCCACCCTGCCCATTGGATAAACTGCTATTCATCCTTTGAGACTCATTTCATGGGAGTTGAAACCAAGAAACTTGGGAGTCATTCAGCCCTGGCAGTTCTCCCTCCCACAGTGCAGGTTCCATTGCTTTTCTCTCTTGAATCCTTCCCCATCCCTCTGATGGTCCTGCCTGCATTATCTCTCCCCAGGATGTAGTCACCTCTGTGTAACGAATACTGAGCTAAGGATGTCATGGGGACAACTGCATTTCATCCTCCCGGCAGCCCTATGCTCCTCACTTCAGAGATGAGTAAACTGAGGCTGATATGCAGGGGTGCTGATCTACCACTAACTTGCTCCCCAGCCTTGGTTTGCTCCCCTCTACAGGCCTCAGTTGTCTCATGTATAAAATGGGGAGTTTGGATAAAATTGTCTTTAAGATTCCATGTAGTTCAGACATTTTATGCCTTGCAGTTTCTTGCTTTTAAAAAAATGCCACTAGTGGGATTGTGTGTTTAGTTTTATATTTGGAACTAGTAGGGTTTTAAGAGAATTATTGATCAGATGGACTACAGCATAAGATTGTGAAGGGTCCAGTGGGAAATTTTTGAAGGAAGCAGTGTTATCTAACTGACAGAGGAGAGAACACGAGAGCGGAGAGGAATGGTCTGCTTCCCTTCGAAGAGGTGTCATGCAGAAAAGGCAGTGTGTCTCTCCTCTCTCTCTCCAGAACAAAATCTAAGCCAGTCTCAGGAAGCTCTCAAGAGGCAGCTGTCAACCAAATTTACAAAACAACTTTCTACATCTGTACTCCTGAGGGACAAAAGGTCGCAGGCCTTAGAAATGAAAAGACTCAAGCTGCAAATGGCTCTGTGACTTACTGAGACCATCTACTTGAATATCCTAAGCTAAGCCTCAGTTTTTTCATCTGTTAAATGGGGATAAAACTAAACCTACCTCAGAGGATTGTGGTGAGAGTTAAAATAAATAATAGTTGCAAAGCGTTTAGCATGGTGCTGGACTTACAACTAGTTGCAGTTATTATTATCATCATCATTAGAGTTAATATTGTTACCATCAGGTTTTTTTGTCATCTTCACACTGAGGCAGGCACCCCTCCTTCAAGGGGGAGGCTGGAAGTTACCCCTTCCCAGGCAAAGCGTCTTTGGTGACATCAAACATGACCTCTGAGCACTTTGGGAGGCCGAGGCGGGCGGATCACGAGGTCAGGAGATCGAGACCACGGTGAAACCCCGTCTCTACTAAAAATACAAAAAAAAAAAAAAAAAACATGACCTCTGAACAGACCACAGAACACTATCCAACAGCATGGGCAGACTTCCTTGGCAAAAGCTGGGTCCACTTTGAGCCTTGATTCATGCCACGCACCCAAACAATTCACCAGTTTCTTGAAATTCATGACTTGAAGGAATCTCAGCATCTCACGCCTGATCCTGGAGGCAGCCTTATGGCCTCCGCTCCTAGAAGGGTCAATAAGGTGACAACACAACCTTCTCTGAAAAGCATGGAAAGTTCTATTCACATGGTGCCCAAACATGTCCTGAGTTCCTGGGGACAGAGAAACCAGGAGAGCAGGCCTAGGGGAGAAAAGAAGTTTATTAACTTGCACGAAGTGCAGGTCTTACAGAGGGCTGGGGCAGCAACGCATGGAGACGGAGTCCTTGATTAGCTTGGAAAAGAACTACCCCAAAAAAAACAGAAGAAAGGAGCCAGGTGAACCTTCACATCCCAAATCATCCTCAGGACTGATCTCCTTAATTCTGAAGTATCAAAAATCAAAGTGTCTTTTCTGTTTTATCCAAGAGCCCTCAGATAGTAGTTCTATTCTCGAAGGGGAGAAAAGAAGCTGAAAACTTGTTTTGTTCTCTCATACTAGCCTACACTTTCTAGTTTTCAGAAGCCCCACAATTCATATTCTTTTAAATATCTTTGGAAAATAAAATTTGTTGTGCAGGCAGGTGATGACACAAACTTGACAGATGGGTAAAAAAGCTTCTTTTGCCCTGGGCACTCCTGTTAATGTACCAGGATATCTAAATTACTGAAAAAAATCTCTCCTTCTGCCTTTATTTAAAATGAACAAAACAATACTAGTAGCAGTGTGATTCAGACTTTATTTTGTTTGAAGCCAGTCTGTTTCCTGAACAAAGATCTAGGTTTGGGAATCCATGGACCCCATGACTAGAGAAGTGCTTGGATTTCTTCCTTTTTAAAGTCTTGGTCAAGAGCTGAGCTTTGCCACCAGGCCAGTGGTTCTCAGTTCCAGCTGCACATCAGAATCACCCAGGCAGCTTTAAAAATACCAATGCCAGACTCCACCCTAAGCAATTAAACTGTAATCTCTGGGCAAGCAATGCAGTGCAAGTCAATGAACCAGACCCTAGCTTCCCAGGTCCAAGCTGTCTGGTAAGAACAGGTACTCATCCTCCCTGGACCTTACCTTCCCCATCCATATAATGGGAGAGGCAATATGCCACTCTCCTGGGGCAGCTGCAAAGATTTTGGAGTTAGTTCATGTGAAATGCTCACTTAGCACATGCTTGGCTCTTCCGAAGATGGCATGGGTGCTGAGTTATGGCATTTGGCTGTGGGCAACTCCCTGACATCCTTGCATAGGTGGAAGGCTCTCTGACCATGGGCAGTATGAATCAGGGATCCCTGTTCCCAGTCCTAGTGTCCTCATCTGTGAAAGGCAATAATAATAGCATCTACCACAGAAAGTCATTTTGAAGAGTCAGTGATGTAAGTCATGTAAAGTTTCGCACAATGCACGCTATACACACAACAATACATATTAGCTCTCACTAGTGAAAAAAAGGGATACATAACTTAGAGGAGCTATCCTATAAAATACAGATTTGTGCCCGCATTATAGAGATAATAGGTTAAGTGACTTGCCAAAGGTCACCAGCTGAAACGCAGAATACCCAAGATTTGAACCTCAGACAGTCTTTCTCCAAAGTCTATATTTTTCCCTCTTTGTCAGTTGCCATTATGATAGTACCTTGGTTGCTTCTTCAGTGAGGGCTAAAGTTATTGCCCTGGCATTTAAGACCCTTAAAGTTGGACTTCCGTAAGCCATTTCCAATCTTAGCTCCACTTCCACCCACTGTTCCTGGAATGTACACTGTGCATTCTCGCCTTTGGGCCTCAAGTCATACACCTACTTGGGCCTAAATCTTTCCTCTTTTCCATGGCTGGTTCAGATGCCTCTTCCCGCTCCTCACAATCTGCCTGCCAGCAGTGCTTCCTGCTCTGCTGAGGCCCAGGAGCACTTTGTGAATTTTCTTAGTCTGTCTGATATTATCAAATCTTGCTTGCAAGGCATCTCTGTCCTGCCAGACTGTGGGCTCTTAGGAGCTAGAATTTGTCCTAATCATCTCTGTCCTGGCTGCAACTCTTAGTAACTGAATCCCATGCCTTCCATTTTTAAATAGGGTAGGGTGGAGGAGACAGGATTTTCATAAATCAATCCATTTGACTAATACGGGATGTCATAGACACCCGTAACATTATTAATTGTCAACAAGGTTTGGCTGTGAAGTGTTTGGCAAACTGCCCATGATGAGTTTTTGACAGTCAGCCATGTTGGAAATTTGGGGTGGCAGATGGGTGTGGTTAGCAGCATATGGCTTGAAGTGTAGTTTCAGTGTTTATGTATTTTTACAAACTACGACTTTATATTTATGCATCAAGAAGAGAAAGAACTCAAAATTAAGTTGTGCATTTCAGGGAATTGTGTTAATGTTCTTCAACAGAAAGCAAATTTCAGGCTGTAGAGAGCACCCTGGAGAGGGAGATGGGATCCCTGGGTGTTAGTCCCACCGCTGGCACCACCTGTGATGACCACCAGCCAGTGAATTCCTCTCTCAGGGGATGTATTTGATGTTTGTTCTATGTCCAATATTCTAGGATCATTGAATGCCAATTGAGTGGCATTTGTGGACTCTGGTATTTATTCTTCAGGACCATGGGAGAGTGAAAAAGTTTTGAATGCTCTTGCCCCTGGAATGGCCTTGGGTGGTGGCCAGAGGCCTGGACCTGAAGGACTGCATCTCTGTTTTCTGGATTCATTTGACAGATGCACAGATTCTAAACTGTCTTTGCTATAAGGAAAGCACTGCTCCCATGGGATCTGGGTTTTAGGGAAATAGATCGAGTTCTATTTGCTTTGTAAAAACACATCCAGGCCCTCACAATCTTTGTTTCTCTGTTCGTTTGTTTGTTTTTGAGACAGAGTCTCACTCTGTCACCCAGGCTGAAGTGCAGTGGCGAGATCTCTGCTCACTGCAAGCTCTGCCTCTGGGGTTGATGCCATTCTCCTGCCTCAGCCTCCCGAGTAGCTGGGACTACAGGCGCCCGCCACCATGCCTGGCTAATTTTTTGTATTTTTAGTAGAGATGAGATTTCACCGTGTTAGCCAGGATGGTCTTGATCTCCTGACCTTGTGATCCACCCACCTCGGCCTCCCGAAGTGCTGGGATTACAGGTGTGAACCACCGGGCCCGGCCAACCCTCACAATCTTTTAAACTCCCAGGATGATTCCTAAATCTGAGTTCTTAGAGATTGATCTGTCCAACTTTCTCTTTTCATGGATGAGGAGAGTGAGGCCCAGACAAGGGGAAATGACTTGCCTAAGGTTGTAAAGGACAGTGGGGTAGAGCTGGGACCAGGGGCTTGTTCTCCTGGAACAGGGATTACCTTACCACACACACTGTGCTGTGGAACTTAGTGGAGGCAACTACAGAAGTGTGGCTGGGGTTGGGGATAAATCCTGCCCCTTTTGGAAGGGGATGGCTGGATACCTGAAGCCACTTGCACCTTCACAAGCCCCCTAAAGTCAGAGGTCTGAGCTGGAGGAACAATGGAGAATGTCCCATCCTGCCTTCCCCATCCTAGGAGGAGTACACATGAGCCAGGGCAGGAAAAGATGCTGGAAGCAAGGCACATTTTACAAAGGTCAGTGGATTCAATGTGGGTAACTTACAGTCAACTTTTCTATTTTAAGCAAACATATATCAGGGAAAATTGTGCAGAATCTACTTGAATGATGAATGAAGTTGTCTACTGCCTCCTTCTCCTGGTGCTCTGAGAACCCAGTGCTACCCTCCTCTATCCCAAGAGGACATTAATTGTTATGGGCTGAATGTTTGTGTCTTCCCCAAATTCATATGTTGAAATCCTAACCCTCAATATGAGAGTATTTGGAGACGGAGTCTTTGGGAAGTAATCAGAGTTAGATGAGGTCATAAGGGTAGAGAAGGTGACATGGGATCTTTCTCTCTGCTCTCCTCCATAGGAGGACACAAGGAGAAAGCAGCCATCTGCAGACTAGGAGGCAGACCCTGACCAGACACCAGATCTGCTGGCACCTTGTTCTTGAACTTCCCAGCCTCTAGAACTATAAGAAATTAATGTTTATTGTCTAAATTACCCAATTCTGTATTTTTGTTATAGCAGCCTGAGCTCTGATGTTAATCTTGCACAACCTCTTCATTTTACAAATAAGTAGACTGAAATCCAGAAAGGGCAAGTAACCTTTTCAAGCCACACAAGAACCAAGACTTTCTGCTGAATCATGATCGGCTCCTGTCCCACACCTGTTGTAAAGGCTCGGGAAATTCTCCACCCTTATGCAGCTAGGCTAGAGCCACTCCACACATCTTCCAAGGCACTGGAATGCTCACAGTCAGGAGGATTTGAAAGATTTCCTGTTTTAAAAAAGTTGAAATCGAAAAGTGCTGTCATTTTCTTTAAATACATTCTTTTGAATAAAACATCTATTCTTGATGCCAGCAGCAAGCTTCGAAACATGTTCAAGATGACATGATTGATAACAAGAAGGCTTTTTCAAGATATTTCTAATTTCATCTTCCTGGTTAAAGAATGCGAACTTTCTAACATGATGTATGGCCTAATAAGAGGTGTGCGTGAACCAAAGTTATTTATTTATGCTTCCATTTTTGACAGATGAATATTAACTACTGGGAAAATTGTAAAGCCAATTAGTAAAAGCCTAATAATGTCCAGATGAGAATGTATGACTAGAAACATACAATACTTCTCATCCAAACAACAGAGCTTCCTCTGGGAAGCTGTGGCCAGACCAGGCCATGGTGGCTTCTCTCCCTCGCAGGTGCCCCCAGGTTGGCCTTGGTGAAGTCTAATTCCAGAGCAGATTCTGGAATCCCCAAGGGAGAGTGGTTCTTGCCACTCCATATGTGGGACCTGCATAAAACGTGCATTTCTGCCAATCCTGTTGGCTTTCTCCAGCTACCCAGCTGGCAGACTTCCAGGACTGAGGGAAGCTAAGGCAGAAATGGGAGATGCAGAACTCTAAAGATGGCCTGCACTGGCTCCATTCTCTTCTGAGTCTTAGGGGGAGTCTGTTGTAGGGGAACCAGGGGTAACAAACCTCCCAATCCCTCACCCCCTCATCTCCTAGAGCTTGTCTTGCTCTTAATGCTGATATAGCTCCCAGGAGCTGGATAAAGCCATAAACAAAAGCCAATTTGGAAGCAAGTCACACATTCAAAAATATTTCTTGAACACCTACTGTGTGCCAGGCAACCAGAAATGCAAAACAGATACACTCCCTGCTCTCATGGGGCTTCCATGCCAGAGACCAATGTAGCAGGGCCCCTGTGGGGACCCAGGAGAAGGCTGACACCCTGAGACAGTGCTGGATATCCCTGTACCCAGTTGGCCTCGTCACTGAAGCTGAGAAAGGGAAGTGAAGGGGCTGACAGCAGCTTCCAAAATTAACAAGAGGTTAATTTACCCAACACATGCTGCAAATGTTGTGTTATGCTTCTAGAAATGAAACAAACAACCTGAGATTTCACTTGGAGGCTGTGAATTATTCTTTCCCCCAGCACCCTGGGCACCAATCTGTCACCTTGCATTTTTTTAGCCCATTGCTAATTTTTAATAATTTCTTGACAACTGCTTGCTTCATATTACAACAATGCTACCACTGTGCAATTTAAGAAAGTCATAAATGCTCTTTAAAGTATAGAAGGCTCTCCTCCCAATACCCTACACCCACTCCCCACCCTGCATATTTAGCCAATGATCAGATCTGCCTAAAAACCAACCTGTAAGTTTTTCCCATTACAAATAATTTGCTTTTAAAAGAAAAGGTCCCTTTCCAACTGAAACTCCCAAGTACAATAAAAAACCTAGCCGGGCTCCCATTTTCTTCTGCCCCTTGACTCCCCTTGTCTCATCTGTAAGCCTCGCTAAAGTGTGTGATTGGATTTTTCATTAAAAGCCCCCCTCCCACTTTCTGAAGAATCCAAGAAGCAGCAGAAATCAGATCTAGGGTTGTAGAATCCTAGCATATCTGAGTTGGGAGGAACTTTGGGGATATGCTCTTTCTAACCCTCCGATTTCCCGTTTTTCCAAAGGAGGAAATGCCTAATGCAGGCATTATGTCAGGGCCAGGACAGGAAGCTCATTCTCTTGGCTGCTAGATCGTTTCTACCTGACCAATGCCACTTCACATCTGGGTTTTCTCACCTCCTGGCCCCCAGTTTTCATCCTGGGATTTCACATCCTAAATAAACTGTGCAGAATCTCCAAGAGCTCTGTGGGAATCCAGGTGCATGTGTGCAATGAATAACCTCATCAGTTACAGAGGAGACGGTCATGTGTGTGATTGTGTATGGAATGCTCTTCCTACCTCTGGAATAAAATCTTTGATGTCATTGGTACTCTATTCTTCCAAAATAAAGTATAGAAAATTTCCATTTCTTCCAGTGGTTAAGTACAGAGTTCGAAAGGTCATAAACTGTTTTACATGACCAAATTGATTAGCTTCTCTATCCCTACCTAACAAAATGCAAGAGATCCAAGTGTTTCATTTCAGCCCAAGAAATCCATCATTAAGTTTAATGCAAACATTGTTCTTCATTACTCAGCTGGATCTTCTTTGAAAGGGAATTCATTGTAATACGATTTGGACAAACCTGCAGAATCATATTAAAACCATAAACTATGTAGAAGTACACATGCTGGCAGGCATGGGAGATAAGTTGGGCACTTGGAAAAGTTATTATCATGCTCCAAATTTAGTGTTCCAATGTCTAACTGCAACTCATAATGTTAACTATCAGGCTGTTTAGGCATCTTCATTTCTTGTCAGGAAAATGAAATTGTCTCCTGTCATGTCGGACAGTCTGGGTATATAACTTATGTCACAGACAACAAAAATATGTAATTTTATATGTTCCAGTACCCAACATTTTAGTATAAAAGGACTTCAAACTCGAATTAATACACTTGTTCAGCATGCCATTTTTGAAAACCATAGCAGAGCAGCAAATGAAGAACATTACATGATACAAGCAACTTGTCTTGCTATTTTTTTTTCAGTTAAGATGTAAGGAGAGAAAAGGAGTAGATATTTATGACTGTAAGTCACTTCCTGAAGTCTGAAGAATTCTCTCTTTCATCATTGTAATTTGGTAATTAGATCCATAAACAGGCAATTAGCTAGAAAGGGGACGTTTTTATTTATCCCAGAATTTGCAAAGAAATTTGCCACCCCGACTCAAGTTCTTGGTACCATGTGGGTCTTCTGGGTCTGAGTTTTCACAATTCACCAGTGACCACAGAAATGGGGCCGTGATGGCAATGCCCCTCCTACAGTGTTTCTTCACTCCTTCATCTTGATGTCAACCATATGCCCCTAAAAATGTCTACCATCGACTGGTCCCAGCTTTCCCTTCTTCCCTGTCTTGACCATAAACCAGCCACTCCACGTATGTTTGCACCATACTTGCTCCCATCCCACCCCATGCTCCATAGACTTCTCCTCTGTCTTTGAGGCTTCATGGCTTCCTCTCCTTCCTCCTCCAAAACTCCCTCACCCCCAGTTGTGCCTGCTCTGGAGTCCCCCATCTTAAACTGAGGACACTCTCTCTTGACCCCACGTTCCCCTCCTCTCCCTGCTCCTGTCTTCTCGTCACTGTGGAGTCATTCTCACTCCAGTTCTGATCCTTCTCTTTCCCATTCTAACAACCTGCTATGCAGCTGTTAATGTGCTTCTACACCACTTGCACCACCAGCAAAACTGTCCCTTCTAATGTCACCCTGACACCTCCTCCTCTGCTCAGATTTAGATGTTAGCATGCCCATGTCCAAGGGTTCAGCCCTCAGACCTTCCAGCCATTGCCAGCACCACACCCATGCCCATATTCCCTCAGTCCTTACCACTCCTGAGCATGCAGACCCTACAGCTTCCACTGTAGCATGTGCAACTCTGCCTGAGGGCCTTTTCTGGTCACTGGACCATGCTCAGCTCACATGGGCAGACCAGAAGTGCCAGGGAGTCGGTACCTCCCAAAAGCAGCTCTCTACCAATAATAGACAAGATTTGGTGGATAAACACCCCAGTTCCCTCATCCCTTGTTGGGGATAACCTTGAAGCATGTTCTACAATGTCCACTAGAGTTCCCATGCTGGTTTGAACCCTGCCGTGGTTATTTAATGCTCTCATGGTCAGGGATTTTATGGTTGGAAGAAACAGACCAATTCTAGCTGGTTCAAGGGACAAGATCCAGGCTGGAGACATAAATCTGGGAGGCCTTGGCATACTGACACGTGAGTGAAGCAGCAATATACAAGTAACACACTTCCTGTCTCACAAGGTAGCTGTGAGAGGTGAAATAGATACTTCACCCCACCCTGCTCAGCACTGTGCTAGGCCACAAACTGAAAGCTTGGTAAACAGGAATGTTCTCACTTGCATAAGGTTATGCAAGAATGCATTTGTATAATCATAGAATTTTGGATAGATTGTCTAGCTCAAAAGCCTTAACTTGCAGGTGGAAAAACTAAGGCTAAGACAAAGGAATTGACTTGCCCGGCATTTTCCCCCCATTAAAGATTGTTTCCTTAAGATTTACAGGCCCAGTAATAAAGGAGAAAGGTGAAGTTTAACTGCTCCTTGATATTCAATTAGACTATTAGGAGTTACCAATAAACTTTCTAAAGGCCAAAGCCAATGAGCACGCTTTCGTTTTGATTTTGTAACTGCCTTCCGCATCTAGTGCTGCGGGCCACACCCCTGATTTAAACTCTCCTGATTCAGCTGATTTTCTAGTGAGAAAGAAAAGGAGGAAGAAAAGGGAAAAAGGGCAGAAGGGAAAGTGACCTAGGGCGGATTCCCTGGAAGCAGAGCGCAGGGCAGGACTTGGATGCACTGAGGCAGTGAGGAAAGGCCCTTGAGAGGGAGCGGTGAGAGAAGGACAGGGCAGGGAAGGGAAGGGGCCCAGCAAGGGTGGGACCTCAAGCAGAGGCTAGCTGGACCCCACGGGAAGCTCCAGAGCAGGGGCAAGGGGACCCTCCACGTGTGCCCCTGTTGGTTAGTAGGTGGCCCAGGTAGCCAAGGCTGGGAGAAGCAAAGCCACCAGAGTTGGAATGAATTCTTATTTTATGTTGCTGTAGCATCATAAAGGCTTAACTTTCTCAGACCAGAGAAGGGTTCATTCACCCAGGACACAGTTTCCAGTTCTCTGCCTCCTCCCAGTTCCTCAGAGGGGTGGATCCAGATACCTGCCCTATACAACCACCTCTTGGTGACCACCCTCCCTGTAAGATAGCTAAACACAACCTCCTTGCCTCGCCACACCGACCCCCACACCCTGCGTGAACTTTGCAGATGGCATGGCACAGTGATGACCCCACGGAAATCACGCTTGCTTGCCCTAAACCCACCAACTAGAACACCCCACGGGGTCCAGCATGGTGGCTCATGCCTGTAATCCCAATACTTTGGGAAGTCTAGGCAGGAGGATCGCTTGAGGCCAGGAGTTTGAGGCCGGCCTAGGCAACATAGCAAGATTCTATCAGTAAAAAATATTTAAAAATTATTTGGGTGTGGTGGTGTGCACCTGTAGTCCCAGTTACTCAGGAAGCTGGGGTAAGCAGGAGGATTGCTTGAGCCCAGGAGTTTGAGGTTTCAGTGAACTGTGATCACTCCAGCTTGGGCAACAGAATGAGACCATGTCTCTAAAACATAACAATTTTAAAAAGTTTTTTAAAAAGCACACCCCACAAGAAACTTGCTTGGGTGTCACCCTAGACACCAGTAAAAACTTTGTCCCACGGGCCCCTTTATCCTTCTCTTGCTCCCTCCTCTGTCCCAGACATACATGCTCTGCCAAGAGGAGAGAGGGAGCAGCTGGAATTCACCACCTTCCTTGCAGGGTTCCTGAGCATTACCACAGCACAACGCTCCCCTCAGCCAGAACCCAGGCAGGAGGACTGGAGTTCAGAAAACAATGGTCTGTTTGACTGGCTTTGAGTTTCTGGGTATTTGCAAGTCAGGCAGCCTGGGTGTTAATAAGTGATGGGGTTGTGGACCTACAGAAAGATGTGCAGGCCTGAGGGTGAGTGCAGTGGGAGGAACGATACCTCCACCCCCAGGGCCCTGCATGGTGCCAGCGGAGGGGAGTGTCACCCACTCTGCTTCCCATTTGTCCTGTGACTTTAGACAAGCCCCACCCCCACCCCGGTCCCTGGGCCATCATCTCTCCATCTATGACAGGAGGGGTGTGAACTGGGTGATCCTTAAGGAGTCTCCCTTCTCTAACGTTGGGTGGCTCTAGATTCCCGATCAGGCCTGTGGCCAGCAAGGCTGATCCTGGGAGACATTCAGGGCTTAGACAACCAGAGTCAACTGCTCAGGGAGAGCAAATCCCAGGGCCTCCCAAACACAGGCAAGAGAGGCAAGACAGGAATGCACTATCCAAATATTTGAATTGTCTAAAAACAGACCAAAGCAGCCTTCAAAACACATATTTCGCGTGCATACCAAACCCACAAAATGCATAGCTCAAAATCCTGAACCACCAGAAACTGAACCAAAAGTGCAGGCCTTAAATGAATACGCTGACAGAAACAGGAGCAAGACTTTCGCAAGCATCCTGTTTTCATCAGAAAACACATAAACACGTTTGAGGGGAGTAAGAGGATTGAAAAGAGGTCGGGGCTCTGGAATCTTCTCAATGACAGCACTGCCCAAGAATCTCCCAAAACTCCCTCTCAACTGCCTGGGAAGAGAGAGACCCCTTAACCAGAGCAGAGTGATTTGTATGTGTTATTTGTGTTATCGGCTTTCAAAGTAACCCCCTGTGGCAGGCTGAGGAGGCTGGACTCTAAGAAAGTCACTTGTTCAGTGCCAGGAAGCTACAAAATAGCTGAGATAGGATTCAAAATCAGGACTGTTGAACACCAAACCCCAAGCTCTTTGCCCGTAGGCAAACTGTGAAGATGAATTTGGATGATGTTGCCTATAGTAGCCCAACCTAGGTCATTGATAGAAAGTTCCAGAAGTTCTGTGCACCTGCCTATTACAATGGTCATTTTAAAAGAAATTATAGTGCTGATCCAAAAAAACAAATGCTCAGAGTTCCATTAAGTCTAAAACAGGCATGGAAGGGCCAAGTATGGCATAGGTTTATCCTGCAGGCATCTCCAAGACCAAGGATAGGCGCTGGCTTGCTCACAGGAAGAACTTTGTGTTGGTCAGAGATGAAGGTAGAACGGGCTGTCCCAGAGGTACTGAGCCTCCCCTCACAAGAGGTGTTCAAACAGTAGGTCTTTCCAAAATGCAGGCTTGACAGCATCAGCTTCCTCTTTGGTGTTTCAGGCCCTCCCAGTCTGGCCTCTACCCCTTCCCCAGCCTCACACACATTCCTTTACCACTGGCCTCTTCTGTACACACCAGAACTTCTCACCAAGTTCAGGCCTCTCTTTATCCACTCTGCCCCCTCTGCTGAAATGTCCGTGTGCCCTTTCCACACCTACAGCCTCCAACCAGTTTTAAGGATCTGCTCCAATGCCTCTCCTCCAGCCACATACCAAGCAGGATTGGGGACATTTCTTTGGCGTTCTTATGTCATCAACCATGTATTTGCCTCTTTCCCCATCACTCTTTGGTCATCATCTACTAGCAATGACTTTGTTCCCCCCATTAACAAGCACCATGCTTGCTCTAGGTAGACCCTCATTAATACCTTTGCCTGAAAGTAACTGGCTCATGTGGTTTGCACTCTTTTTTTTTCTTGATACAGAGTATTACTCTGTTGCCCAGGCTGGAGTGCAGTGGCACCATCTCAGCTCATTGCAACCTCCATCTCCTGGGTTCAAGCAATTCTCCTGCCTCAGCCTCCCAAGTAGTTGGGATTATAGGCTTGTGCCACCACACCCGGATAATTGTTTATTTTTAGTAGAGACAGAGTTTTACCATGTTGGCCAGACTGGTCTCGAACTCCTGACCTCAGGTAATCCACCCCCCTCAGCCTCCCAAAGTGCTGGGATTACAGCCGTGAGCCAGCATGGCTGGCAGGTTTGCACTCTTAAGCCAAACTTGAGGCCATCCCATCTTCCCAGAGAGGAAAGTCACATACAGGTATGTGTGTATATATGCACATGGATGTATGGCACATAGAATGCCCTGCCCCAACCACCTTGAAAGCTTCAAGCTAAAAGGCGGAAAGCTCCCCACTCTGCCAGGAAGCTTGTGGTTGGCAGCTAATCAGGTCATCTTTGAAGTTAAGACCATAATGATTTAAAAAAAAAAAACAACCCTCAAGGAAGAAATAATCAGGAAGCTCAACAGGGGCATCTGGGCTCAGAAATCGCAAAAGTCAGTGATATTTTTAAAATTAGAATACTTTCCAGGTTCTTAAGGGACGCACTGAGGTCCTCTGGTATCTAACCATTTGCACCGCCTCCCTCGTCGAGATTAAAATGCTTCCTCCCAGCCTCTGAATCTCTGCTGTTCGCACACTGAAGATAATCCTCTGGCATGTGGCTGCGTGAGCCAGATGGTTAGCAATTCTTCAGGCAGGACACAGTTCCGCAGAATGGGAATGTAGAGGGCTGGCTCTAGGTGGAGAATCCATTGATGGACAATAGCAACAGGCCCCTCTCTTCCAAGAAATTGTGCTGGAGAGCTGCCCAGTCCCCCAAGAAAAGCCAAGTTTGGTCAAACGTCTCCCATCAAGTCATCCTGTGGAAACCCCAGTGAGCTTTGACGGGGACAGGGGACATAATCAAAGATGACCTTCAGTGGACACCAATGGCTCAATCATAATTAAAGCTTTATTGTTTGCAGATGGTCTTCACACACGCCATTTCACCCCTTTTGGTTAGTCCCCCAGTATGCGATGAAGGAGATGATATTGGTTTCTCCCTACTACATATGGATCTGAATCCCAAGGAGGGGAAATGACCTTCCCAGACTGCATGCCCTGTGTTTTCTAACCCAGAGTTCTCCCTGCGGTCTCTAGAGAGTTCCACCAATGGCACCCTTTTCTTCCCTACCTACAATACCCAGTTCAGAGCCCTTGCATAGGAAAAACTCAGTAAATGTTTAACTGGGCTCTACTCGATTATATCCCCACAGGAAAATAAAGAAAACATAACTCCCGGTATTGATGCTAATGAGCTTTAGGGGTCACAGGAGAAGGCATTTGGATGGGGGGAGACAGCCCCACTTCTGGTCCTGCACAGGTATTTGAATATCTCATGAACAGAGCCAACTGCACTCTCTTGGCCTCAGAACGATCCACCTTTTACCCCGAAGATCACACAGCTGCCAAATGGCAGCAGCAGGTTTTGAATCCAGGCAGTCTGACTTCAAAGCACCCACATCACCTCCCAAAGGAAGTTTGACTTAGTGCCCATCCCACCCCTCCCTACACCAATGTTCTTCTTCAGTGTCCCTTTTTACCCCTTTCAGTTCTCTTTCTCGGCTTTTAGGCATTTTCATCTTGCTGTTCATCTCCACTAAAGCAGTGGGTTTTCCAGTGCAGGGTTGAATAACTTTACATCTGTCACTTATACCTTAATATAAGTGAGTGTGAGTCAAAACATTAGCTCGTTCAAGGGTGCCTGGGTTTCCAGTCTTCTTTCTCTCTAGTAAAGGGATCCAGAGATTACTGAGGGGGTGGATATTCAGTGCACGGTCCCTTCTCTATGATTTCACCCAGGTGGCCCTGCACAGGGAGGCTGCTAGTGGATTTGGCTGAGAGCAAGCGGAGGGGAATTTTCACCAGGGCTGCCTCCAGGAAGGACAGTTTTCAAATCCTCCTGGGCAGAGATCATTGGAAGTCGCTTGGAAGTTCACACAGCAAGAAGCACAGACAGCCTACTCTTTGCAGAGAAATAGATGGGGGAAGTTCAGGCATAGAACCAGCCAATTCCAAAGAGGAAATGCACAGCTGCAATCTGGTCTCCGATCTGTGCAACCACCCACCCACATCCCAACTCTTCCATTCTGGGGGAGGAGGGTGCCTGCAAGTTTCAATCACGCTATTCGACAAAAACTTCCTGGATGAAGAACTGTATAAGCTCCTCTGTTTCTGCTCTTCTCCCTCTTCACATTACAAACCAGACGGCCATTTATCACCCGTTGTCTTGCCATGTCAGGGTCACCCACATGTATCTGTCAGAATAGGCCAAGTGGTGCTGCTGTAACAGCTGAACCCCTGCTCTCAGTGGCTCACCCCAACCAAAGGATTTATCTATCACTTGTGCAATGTGCTCAGGGATGGAATTCTCCCATCACAGTCAGTGTGGCAGGAGAAAGGAAGGTAACAAATCACATGCTAGGCCCTAGAGTGTCTAGGCAGAGGGACACACATCCTCCTTATGTTTCATTGACCCCAAGCAAGTCAGAGGCCAAAACTAACTTCAACAGGGCAGAGAGGTGCAATCCTTCCATTTGCCCAGAAGCAAACAAGAAATAGTTGGTGAATAGCACAAATGACCACCACACCATAATAGTAAAAGCAGTAACAATGATCAAATATTAAAAGAAGCTAACATTTAATTGGCATTTATCATATACCAGGCATTGGGCTAAGTACCTTATGTCCGTTATTTTGATTAACACTCATTACTAGATAGATGTTACTATTTGCCCAGTTTTACAGATGAGGAAAGACAGGCCCTGAATTCAAGGGACTTGCCCAAGGTCTTGTCAATGGTACACAATGGATCTGGGACTCATACTCAGGACTCTAAGGCTCCAAGGACCATGATTTTCATCACTTATGACCTGCTTCTATATAGTCAGAAACATTGCTTTCTTGTCCTATCCCCAAGCCATAGAGCTCCATTGTATTCAGCAGGTGGCCTCCAGGTCAAACAGATTCAAATTTGTCTATCATCCTACCAGCCAGCCCATGGCACCCAGTAGTGTAACTGTTATCTTACCTAATTCTCAAAATGCACCTGACAGGTAGGTCTCACTCTCTCCATTTTGCAGTTGAGTAACTTGAGACACACAACTAGATAGAGCAGCATTTTCCATCCAGATCTGGCTGACTCTGAGGATTTTAATGATCAAGGAAGACTTTTTCATGGAGAAGTCAGCCTCAGTGTGTTTACAACTGGAGAGGGATGGCCAGTGAAGGAGACTGTGATGGGTTCCTGAGCCCAGATAAATATGAACACACTTCTTGAGACTGGCCCCTTCCTTTCCTTTCCCAGAGTCAGACAGAGTGGATCCTAGACCTGGTGGCCTCTGACAGATTAAGAAAAGCTCCCACTAAAGACTCTTCCCCATGGGGAGACCTCTAGGAGTCCTCTTGGGGAGACAAAACATTAATTCATTAAGTTACTGCCAAACAGGGCAATGCAATGAAAGCACATGGCTTTGGAGCTCGGTGCAGATATCATCATCTCAAGCACTTGGATGCTATGTGACTTTGAGTGAGTCACTTAACCCCTCTGAGCTCTGATTTCCACAAAATGACAGAGTTGGGCTGGATCTTCCTGAGGGTTTCATCCCTGGCCACGTTTCAGAAATGAATGATTTTCTGCCGAATTCAAGCAAAGGCCTTGGGGCAAAAAAAAAAAAAAAAAAGGTGAGTGGAAGAGTTAGTAAATGAGACCCCACAGGAAGGTGGATGGCACTTAAAAGTGATGCATGATCTCTATGTGCTGGGAGCAGTGCTGATCGCTTGCTGCATACGATTCTCCCTACCATCCCCGGAGAAGAGCTCTTGTCACCACCGTTCATGAGGGAGGAAGTGATAGAGGCAGGACTGGTCTCCAGGCCTGCAAAAGCCCAAGTACGTGTGTTGGGACATTCACAGTGGATACCCCAGCGTGGATATAGAGGAACAACAGTGAAAGGATTTTTTTCCCACTTCTGTTTGATTTTTATTACAAATACAAAAATAGCACAAACTCATACCAAATTCAAACAATATAGAAATGAACAAAATATGAGTGAACTTCCTATCCCCTCCCTGCCAATTCTCCTCCAAACAGTAGTAAACTCTATTAATGTTTTCGTGGGCTTCTTCCAAATTTTTTCTGTTTCCACATGGAATTTTACAAAGTAGGATTCATTCACCAAACATTTATTTACTGCCAGGAGTGGTAGTTCATGCCTATAATCCCAGCACTTTGGAAGGCCAAGGTGGGAGGATCACTTGGATTCAGGAGTTCAACACCAGCCTGGGCAACACTGAGACCCTGTCTCTACAAAAAATAAAAACTTTAGTTGGGCATAGTGGCATGCACCTGTGGTTCCAGCTACTCAGGAGGCTAGGTTGGGAGGATTACTTGATCCTAGGAAGCAGAGGCTGCAATGAGTTGTGATCACACTATTGTACTCCAGCCTCGGCAACAGGTCTCTACAAAAAATAAAAACTTCAGCTTGGCATAGTGGCATGCACCTCTGCTTCCAGCTACTCAGGAGGCTGAATTAGGAGGATTACGTGATCCCAGGAAGTGGAGGCTGCAATGAGTTGTGATTGCACTATTGCACTCCAGCCTGGGCAACAGGGGAAGATCCTATCATATATATATATATATATATATATATATATATATATATATATATACACACACACACACACACATATATATACACATATACATATATACACATATGTGTGTATATATGTATGTATACATATGTATACGTGTGTGTGTATATAGATACACACACATATTGGCTGGGCATGGTGGCTTACGCCTATAATCCCAGCACTTTGGAAGGCCAAGGCAGGTGAATCCCTTGAGATCAGGAGTTCAAGATCAGCCTGGTCAACATGGTGAAACCCAATCTCTACTTAAAAAAAAGTTTAAAAATTAGCTGGGCGTGGTGGCATGGGCCTGTAATCCCAGCTACTCAGGAGGCTGAGGCAGGAGAATTGCTTGAACCCAGGAGGCAGAGGTTGCAGTGAGCCAAGATCACACCACTGCACTCCAGCCTGGGTGACAGAGTGAAACTCCATCTCAAAAACAAAAACAAAAAACACCATTAATTTATGATTTTCTGACAATAGTAATAGGAGCCACAATTATAGAGCACCTCCTGGGGTCAGGCAGCTTCTGTACCAAGTGTAGAGAATATTGGTGTGGATGGGATACATGGACCCTGCTCCAGGGATATCAGGAAGGCAACTTACTTTATCCCCACACAGCAATACACCACACACCATCCTCCAAAACACCACCTACAGATGAATCATACTTTTTAAAATGAAACACTGCGTGGCATTTTTAAGTATATTGTTCTTGATTCAACCAATGTCCTACTGATGAATATTTAGATTATTTCCAATTTCTTCCTGGTATAAAAAAATCTATTCCTATCCATATCTTTAATGCACTCACACTAGCATTCAAATGAATTTTGCAGATTCCTCATATGTAAAAATTGTTTCTGGGCAATGCCAAAGTACTATCCAAAAAGAAGATAGGGCCAATTTATTCTCCCATTGATAGCATACAAAAATGCCATTTTTCAACACCGTTGACAGCACTGGGTATTATTGATCTTTTTGATTTTGCCAATCGGTTGGGAGAAATTCAGTTTTGTTTTAATGTTAAGAGTTCTTTAATACCAGGCTCAGTCTTCTCATGGTGAGAAGCAGGAGGAGGTGAAGTTTTAGAGTGGGGTTGACAGGTTTCAAGCAGGATCTGGGGGCACACCCTACCCCCTTGGGTACTAGGCAGGAAAACTGGCCGTAGGTTCTCCCTTTCCTTCTCTACAGAGCTGAACTCTCAATAGAAAGGGCACGTCCTGACCTTGAAAATTCCCCTTGAGTCATCCGTTTTGATTTCCCATTAATGGGCATATTATCTGCTAATCAGGATAAATGGCTCCACCCAGAGTGGTAGAGAGGAAAGCACAACTGGAAGGGGAAACAGGTCCAGACAGAGATGCTCATCGCGACCAAGGGCTGGCACTGCTGACTTGTGGCTTCCATCTCCTGATGCCCGTGAACCCCAAAACCAGCTCCCTGGTTCCCCAAAGGACCCACACACCAAGTGTGCAGCTGGCACTTCTGCTTCCCCAAAACACCAGCAGCTTTACCAACACTGCCTACATTGTTGGTGCTCGATCAATAGTTACTAGAATGGCCTGATTACTGACAAGTGTTAATAATACCTGGAATTCACAAATGGTGGCTTGGCCTTTGAAAAGGACCATCCTCCCCAAGGGATAACCTGAGGTCCTGCTCAGAAGAGAAGACAAATCGGTGTTGACAGGAGTATTTCCAATAACTACAGCAATAGGGGTCAGGGTGAGGAGGGAGTCCGGAGCAAGTGAGACTGTAAGTGGGACCAGGAAATGGGGAAGGTTTAGACAAAAGGAGCAGGCGTGCTGGGCAGGGGAAGACCATGGGCAAAGATAAAATTCTTACAATAGTGCCAGGCCCTGGGCAGCGCAACACTGCAGTATGCTAGAGCCATCTCCCACCACTCAAGGAGAACTGTTTTTAAATATTCGAAAATGTTACCTGTAGGTAAGCGTGCATTCATTATAGGAAGCTACGAAAGGGTTTCAGCAGGAGGATGTGGTCAGATCTGCACTTGCAAAGGGGTCTCTCCTGGGCCAGTGTGGTGGGGAATGGACAGTTTGGGACAGGACGGGACACAGGAACACAGCAAGGAGTCTCCTACTGTTGCCCGGGCAAGGGTTGATGGGGGCCAGGACTGAGGAGTGATGGGAAAAGGAGTGAAGGGAACAGATTCTATTGAAAATTCGAACTGAGGACCTGGTGGCTGCTGGGATGTGGGACATGGGGGATGGAGGCAGCTGAGGCCAGTTGAGCTGAAAATGAGGAAAAGCCTTTCTCAACCTGGGCCAATGTCCAGCCTTCTCCACCTGTGCCCCCACCTCTCCAAAGGAGAAAAGATATTTGGAGTTGTTTCTAGAAGAATCCTAGGGGCTGGGCTGGTGCAGGCTGGCCAGAAAAGGGAGAGATCCTTACACCTAGCCTCAAGGGAAGCACTTTCTCCTGGTCACCCTCCTCTACCATCTGGTCTTCCTACTCCTCCTCCTTTCCTGCTTTCCTGCTTCTCACTCTGCTAACAAAACCCTTGTGAATTTGAGGCATAAATATTCACATGGCCCTAGCCAGGAGCAAATAGCTGCCTCTCACAGCTGGTCCAGCCCAGCCTCCGCATCTCTGCTTGGAACCCTGAGTCCCACCGACGCAAATGCTCGAGGTTTATGATCAGCACCTGCCTTTAAATCTTCGCCAACTATATCCCTGAAATACTCCTCTCCCTGTGCTGTCTGCCTTAGGGCATAAAATATGCGAAAGTTTAGAGAAAAGGAATGGGCTGGTTGTAGAGAAAGAGCACTGGACTCCAGCCAGACTGACCTGGAGGCAAAGCTTGGCTCTGTCCCTGCAGCCCCTCAGAGCTTCAGGGTCCTTATCTGGAAGGCAGAGCTGCATGCCCCAGCTCAGAGGGTCCTTGTGGGAATGGAATGAGGAGTGGAGGGATGAGCCTGCACTCAGACTCCCTGGCAACAGTGGGCTCTCACTCTGTGTAGTTGGTAAGGGGAAAAGAAGGTGGATTCTGGAGATACACGGGCCTGGGGTCTGGTGAGCTCTTTCCTGCTGGCTCTGTGCTGCCATAATCATGCCAGACCAATCCACCTCAACTTTTATGTAACAAAGTTGTGAGTTGTTTTTCACTTGCCATGGACCCCTCGAGTTGAAGTTCACGTAACCTTCAACTTCTGAGCATGCCCAGAAGAACCAAGTGTGCAACCACAGGTGGAACCTAAGTGCTCAGACCAAGGAGCGGGGACTAAATTAAGAAGCGAACATCACATGGCAGGATCTTGGATCCAATCAGATTGAGCCCTGGTGCCACCCCATGGTGGGATCCAGTCAGACTATGCCTGCTGGCATCACCTCATTGCAAGATCCAATCAGATTACACCTCATTGCCCTATGCCTGTAAAACCTGCCACAGCCTCCAGCTTGAGGAGACAAATTTGAGCTTTTCCTCCCGTCTCCCTGCC
Organism: Hylobates moloch; assembly: GCF_009828535.3. Classification (NCBI taxonomy): domain Eukaryota; kingdom Metazoa; phylum Chordata; class Mammalia; order Primates; family Hylobatidae; genus Hylobates; species Hylobates moloch. The sequence continues at coordinate 101,738,225 of NW_026652281.1, forward strand.
GGTCAACTTACAATAAAGCTTTTGTTTTCTCAAAAGCTGGTACCTCAGTATTGGCTCCTTTGCACATTGAGCATAAATTACTAGGTAACACTGTGTGCCTCTGGGCCATTTACCTAACCTCTCTGGACTTCAATCTCCACCTTTGGGCTACTATCTTAGACTGGCCACCTAGCCTCTATGCCTCAGTGGCCTTATCTGTAAAATGGGGCAATGCTGTCTGCTCACTGCAGAGTTTAGGTGAGACCCAGCCTCACATAAAAGTGCTTTGAGAAGACCTCACACTGCACAAATGCAAGGTATGAAAAAAAAATCTTTTAAATATTTTGGCTGAAGGAGGAAGCTTCCGTGAAACATAGAAAATGTTATTTGCTACTGTTTCCAACCCCAGAGAGCTAACACTTGCAAGGCTCATCATGTCGGATCCTGAACACGTATCTACTGAATCACTACTGTGCACCAGGCATTTTGCCAGCCAAGAGCTATAGAAGACATGAATGCAAGGTCCCTGGGGTGAAGAGGACCCCACGCCCTCATGGGTCACACAGACAAGTCGACAGGTTATGCCAACAAGCATGTTGGCCAGAAGACAGAGACAGCTGCCTTAGGAGCACAGAGAAGGGCAACTACCCAGGAATGACTGAGCTAGTAACTTGCACACTGGGAGAAGCTGGCATTCCAGGCAGAAGGAACAGCATATGTGCCCTGGTTTGGGACTCTGAGATAGGAAGTTGGGTGTGAGTGAATATTTGGGAAGCGATTCCAGGAAGCTGACAAGGGACTGGGGAAACAAGACGAGGAAGAGAAGAAAGGAATGAACGCATGAATGGGTGGGTCACTACAGGGGGTCCTGGATTGTGTCCTGGACACAATCCCCATTGGGGCTCTCTGAAAAACTGTATAGAACATACATCAGAATTCTCCTGTTGAGGCTCTCAGAAGCCAGATATTTATTCTCCAATTTATCTTCCTCATTGGTTAAGGGTGGCTCCCGAGGCATCTCCCACCTCCACCTGGGCACAGCATCCTCCTGAGACCAGAGAAAGTCCTCAGGCAGAGAGGTGCTGGTTCTTTGAGGCCTGAAACCATTCGAGATACAGGAATTGTCTATCAAAGATGTAGGTGCCTGGGATAAACCATGAGAATCAGGCGGGGTATTGACAGTGGCTATGACAATAGGCAGATACGCAGAGCAGTGAGTGATCCCTTCGGGGAACTCCAAGTTAGACCCGAGGATGGAAGAGGTGAGAGAAGAGAAAGCACATTAGAGATTCCAGAAGGCTTTGCTCAATGCATTAAAGAGTCTGGACTCTCTCCTAGAAGTATTTGGGAACCATGGGAGGAATTGGAGGGAGAGAGAGTGGCAGAGTCAGATCGGTGATTTACACAGACCACTCTGCTGCCTTCTGGGAAACAGATTGCAGCCAGAAAGACAGTAGCCACAGGCCCAGTGTGGGAGGGAAAAGGAGAATGTTTGAAGAATTAAATCCAGGGAAGACGAAACGCTTCCCCCATCATCCACTCCCTGTACCTGAATGAAGACCTTTCTAGCCCCTCCCTCCTGGTTCCCATACCCCCAACTTGGCCCCACCCTTTTGTGGTCAGAGCCCACCTCAGCAGCCCTAAGCTGACTCTGGGTCCACCAAGCAGCAGCCTTCCCTGCGCCAGCCCATTGTGATGCCATTTTTATACCTGGGGCCCTGCCTCAGTTTCCCTGACCAGACTCCAGCTAAGTAGTACAAGAGCCCATCACTGACCCCTATCTCCAAGCCTGGTCCTAATGCCTGGTCAAGCTCTTACCACACTTGCTGTCCAAGGAGCTGGATCCTTCCAGAAATAGGAATCAGGTCCTTCCTAATTTGCATCCATACCCCTGGGTTTGCTGTGTCCCTCGCCTTCAGCTGAGGGGGCATTTTGATGTCTGCATTTCAGGCTAAGGTCTAGGCCCTTGGCTTGTGTTATCTCCCCTCACAGCTCTTCAAATGGGGCAGGGGGAAGGAGGGCATTACCCAAATGAGGACTCAAGGTGCCAAGAGGAGAGGTGAGCTGGTCACAAGTGTAGGTGAGGTTCCAACTCAGTCGTAGGTACTTCTACTGCCCCAAATCAGGAGTGTACTAAGCTCCCACTCCTGAGAATGCCTCTAGGCAAGGAACTCCACTGCAAAGAGCATGGACTCTTTCTTGGGGTCACCAGCATTAATGATCTGAGCCCCTCCCGAGTGCCAGATGCTGTGACACCTTAGAAAGCTGAGGCTCCCACTTTTGTCCCTTTTCACACGCAGTCACAAAGCGCCATGTGCTTTGTGCTTTGTGTGTGGCCAGCGAGAGTTGTAACAGGGAGAACTGGCCTGGCAAAGGCAGATTTAGGGGGCTGACCTGACCAATGATGCCACACTAGCTGGGAGCCCCCCTCCTGCCTCGATCCAACCCCAGCCTTGACAGTCCGATCAGGTTCCCCGCACCTGCCCAGGGCCCCACCACCCTCCTCCCCTCCCTGACGGCTCTTGCAGACAGACATGATCCCAGCGCCTCCCTGTGTGTCCCAAGAACCCCTCTCTCGGCTGGGAAGAGCAGCCTTGTCATGCCTTTTCTTTCTTACCATAAAAGTCCTGCCTTTATTTTTATTCTTTAATAAGGTTACAGCAGGACTGGGGGAGGCAGATTTTGGCCTCAGGCTACATCTGCCCTTCATTTAAAACACCCCGACTCCCACAAGGCTGGAAAACAAGTCTCTGAGCTTCTCTTTTATAGTCTTCGTTAGATCCAAATCCAGAGTTATTTTTGCCAACAGATTGTATCAGCCTGGAGCCCAGTCGCCTCCAGAAACAGACCCTCTTGCTTAAAAAGCAACACTTACCCACTGCACCCAAAGCACCCCACCTCCTGCCCATCCCAGGCCGCCCGGGAGCAGCCCCAACTTGCACACACCGCTTGAGAAACCTTTTCTCTCATTCTGGGAGTTTCGGGATTCCTGCACTGCTCCAAAACCCCGCATTGTCCACATTTTCTTAATTCTCACAAAGGCATGCAGTTTCAGATTAGAAAAGTTTGTATTTTCTACTACAACTACATGGAAAGGGAGTTTACCAGTTTCGATTACACTGGGTCATTTGACAAAGAGTATTCGGACAAAGGCAATGCATGTTTCTGGGGAAAACCCTGTCATTTATAGCAGAATGAGAGAGAATGTAAGATAGGACCTCGACTCAACCATGCAGAGGGAGCACGTCCTCCCCTCTCCCCACGCCACTGTGCCTTGATGATCTTCTGCTGGATTAGTTTACTGGGCTGGGCCCAGACTCCAGGGCCAGATTTGCCTGCCTGAGAGGCAAAGCTAAAAACAGCTCCAGCCTCCAAGAGGGGCCAGCTGATGTCTAATTGCTCAGCTCTCTCCTGTCCTCCCCACAAGGAAATCAAAGGCTCACTTTGTTTTGGAGAGGAGGAAAAAAGGCTGTTTGCAGGTGTTGAGACAAAGTCGTCCAGGCAACGGCGAGGAATATGCCTCTCCACACATCACTAACACAGGTGCACCTCCCTTTTCCATGGGGCACACACAGCCAGCAGAGAAGGAGTTTGTGGGCACAGTGAGGAGTGTCGCTTGTTTCTGGAGCCCGGAAGCAGACTGGGGTGTTATTAATCCATCCACATGCCCGGGTCACATAGGAGCCCTGGTCATGGCTGTGAGATTTCTTGTTATGAAAGAAAGTTAGGTTGGCTAATGGAGTTCCTTAAACCCTTTGTATATTTTATTTGGGCCAGGATGGGAGGAGTAAGCATTAATCATGCACATTCATTCATTTCTGCATTCCCTCAGCCTACATTTATTATTAATAATAATAGCTACCATTTAGTGGGCTTCCATTGCGTACCAGGTGCTGTGCTAAGCACTTTACAGTATCTGATTCAAGCCTCACAGCTTCCCAGTAAAACAGATATTATCCCCATTTTGCTGATAATGAAACAGGCTTAGGAAGGTACAGTGACCTGCCCCAAAGCCCATGGCCTTTAAAGGCAGGGATTCAAAGCCAGACCTGTCTTGACTCCAAAGTCTAAGGTGTTAACCTCGAGGGTCTCCTGCCTCCCTGTGTGGGTCTCTATGCCTGCCCTTGGGCTGGGTGCTAGCATTAATGTTTGATGAATGAAGTGTTTCTGGAATTACACATTACAGGTCCTACTAGGTCTCTGGATGTAACAAGTTTCATCCCAAAACATGCACAGTAAGAACAGGCTACAGCCTGGCCTGCAGCCCAGCCGGTCATTCTCTGCCCAGCCACTCACTGGGTCATCATGTCTGCACAGGCTGGATGAGGGGACATTAGTGCTGCCTTCCTGGATCCCAAGGTCCAGCAGTTGAACAGATAAGAACCCTTCGTGAATGTGAAATGGGAGAGTTCCCTGGCTCCCCCCCTTGCAGGATGTGCAACAAGGGTGTGGCTCTCTGTTCAGCCACTGCGAGCTCAAACCCCTTACAGGATGGGGAGCATGCAGACCAGCAGGTGCGGGAGCTGGGATGAGTGCTTTGGGCTCCGGCCCCATAGTAGTGTCTAGGGGTGGGTGTCTGTGACTCCCGAAGCCCAAGTGGGCATATCACAGTGTGCTCTTTTAGCTTTGTTGTCCACAAATGGCTTAAGTGTTAACCCACTCAGTGCCCTCTTGGTCCCTGGGTCCTTGTCCAGCATCCAGGAAGAATCAGGTCACACATGGACTTGAAGGATGAATGCCAGGGTTTTACTGAGTGGTGGAGGTAGCTCTCAGTGGATGAATGGGGAACTGGAAGGGGGATGGAGTGGGAAGATGATCTTCCCCTGGAGTTTGGCCATCCGGTGGCCAATCTCCTCTCTGATCATCCCCAGCCAAACTCCTCCCAGTGTTCAGACTCTCATTTTCTTCTCTCCTTCTCTGCCAAGCCATTCTGCCATTTGTTTGCTCATCTCCTTCTGGAGTCTGGGGTTTGGGGTTTATATGGTACAGGATAGGGGGTGTGGCTGGCCAAAAGACTTTTTGAGCACAATAACAGGAATGCCTGTTCTCATTTAGGGCCATAGATTTCCAGGCTTGAGGGTGGGGTCTTTGCCTGGGAACCACCCTTTTCTTCTTAGTATTTTCCTGTCTCCTGTCTCTATCAAAAGGGTTGATGAAGGGGAGCCAAGGAGAGGGGAAAGGTTTCTCATGGAAACAACATCCGAGCCGGAGCATGTGGGTCCCTGAAATCACATAGCAGACCACAAGAGGGAAGGGCACCCTTAGTAGAAGGAGGAGCTTGTACACAGGATGGCACAGGGCACCCCGGAAGGGCATGTTACTACAGCAGAGGGTGTGAGAGCTCATGGGGTGGAAGCAGAAGGCGACAATGGGAAGGAAGTTTGGTGCAAGCATCAGCCTAGACAGGGCGTCCTATCATATGGGCAGTCAGAGGGATAGTAGCCAGGCCCCAGGCCCTGTTCAGCCCCACCCCTGCCAGGGCTCCACATCCAGGGAAGATGCGGATTCAGAAAAGGGCAATTGCACTAAGTGGCGTGGCCCACACCTTGAGAGTCAGGTCCTGATTCAAACCTCACCCCAGGAAAGACATTTTCACAAACATTAGGAGCACCAACATTACAACTTCCCCAGTCCCTTCCCACAAAGTCCATCTGCCTCCCAACCCAGCCCTGTGACTGCCCTCTTCTGGAGAGAAGGCTGAGAGGAGGGGAGGGAAATTGTCAGAAATCTTATCAAGGGAGACAACCTTGCCCTTGATTCTGCCAGTTCTTATCACATCCTCTGACGTTCCAAGCAGGCCACAGCCAGACTCTTTGGTGCCTGCAACAAACCTCAAGAATCCTAAATTCTAGATGCAACTCACATGTAAAGTCCAACAGGCCTGCCTTGCCTGTTAGCCTCAGCCTTAACCTTAACTTCATCTAAATCTCAGCTCCTGGGCTCACGACTCCAAGGCCTGAGACCAGCTGTCTTAGGGAGCCTCTAAGCCTATAATCTCAGCATTTTGGGAGGCCAAGGCAGGTGGATTGCTTGACGTCAGGAGTTTGAGACCAGCCTGGCCAACATGGTGAAACCTCATCTCTACTGAAAATACAAAAATTACCCACGCGTGGTGGCACACACCCGTAATCCCACCTACTCAGGAAGCTGAGACAGGAGAATCGCTTGAACCTGGGAGGCAGAGGTTGCAGTGAGCCAAGATCATGCCACTGCTCTCCAGCCTGGGTGGCAGAGTAAGACTCTGTCTCAAAAAATAATAATTAAAAAAAATTAAAAAGATTAGCCGGGAAGGAAGATCCCACCCACCCTAAGATGGTATCAGCTCCTGCAGAGGTAAAATAAGTTAGAGGAAAATCTGGAAGTTTTCTGCCTCCTCCAAGTTCTTTTTAACATTCTACCTGCTTGGAAATGCTGTATTCCAGCCACGGGATCTTTGTTTGAGAAAGTTTACCTCACTGGCATCATGCCCTTACAAGCTCCAGGACCCACTTTCACTCTAGACCCTGAAGACAAGCCCTATACATGAGATGAGGGAGACGGACAATTCATCAGGCCTGAAAGGCAGGGGACCCACTGCAGAGGGCAGGTTACAGCGGCCCCATTACAGGGAAATCCTCAGAGGAGGAAAAGGAGGCTGGCAGGGAGGCTCCAAGTCTGTCATCACAGTCAGCCCTGGTAACTACAGCAGAAAAGCAGTCAGGACTCATCTAGTCTGTCCTCTGTGCACATGCTAAGCCCTCTGCCAGGCACCCTCTCCCCTACCCCACATCTCCACTTGGAAATCTCTTCCTTCAAGGTGCAGCTCCAGGGTCAGCTCCTCCCAGAGGCCCTCCTAACTCCCCCAGGGCCAGTTATCTGTCCCTTCCTCTCCACTCACATGCCACATGTGACATGTGAATTCCTCTGCAGAATTCAAAGTGAGTTATCATCATGCGATCAGAGTCCTCCAGTCTAGACTGTAGACTCCTTTCAAACAGAGTCCAAAACTTACTCATCACTGCATCCTGGGGACTTGAGATAAAGCCTTACCCTTAGTAGGTCCTCAACAAATATTTTTTGGAGGGGAAAGAGAAGTAGGAAGGAAGGGAGGGAAAGAGAGAGGTGGGGAAAGAGGGAAGAGAGAAAGAAAAAGAGAGAAAGAGAGAAAGAAAGAGAGAAAGAAAGAAAAAAGAAAAGAAAGAGAAAGGAAAGAAGGGGAAAAAAAAAAAAAGGAAAAAGAAGAAGAAAGGAGGAGGAGAGGAGAGAGGAGGAAGGAAAATGTATAGATACATTCAAATAATGAATGCCTATAATTTAAAAGAGCATATGAGCTTGTGGATAAGAAGGGAGATAACTCCTGCATCTTTCACCTCCTGACCAGTATTCCAGTGGGAATGAGTATCCTCATCACTGCTGACGTGACTCTTCAGCATCTAGGAGATGTCCAAGGCTCCCCCAGTGCCTGCCTCCCAAGAGGAGGGGCACTGGTAAAGGCAGAGGTCTACATGGTATGGGTAAAGGCCTGAAGCCTGGCTCTAAGGAGGAAATTGGAACAAGGATTGCATGATGTCAAAAGTCTCTGTCTCTACTGTAACTTTCACCCAGGCTAGTTCCCCTCCCATCACCATAGCAACCCACATCCTCAACAAGGTTCAGGGTTCAGCAAGAGCCATGGGAGGAGGGAGCGCATCCTTGTGGCCTTCACACCATGCTGGTGTTCCCAGCTGGTGGCCTGGTTTTCTTCTATTGGTTCTTGGCATCTTGGATCACATAGTGCCCACTCATAAACTAAAAGTCCCCACTGCTTGATATCCCCAGAAATCTGTGAAGGTTGCTTTTTACTGGGCCAAGGTAAGCTGCTCAGAGCTCTCTGAATGAATAACTACTAGGAATCTGGAGTAAAGTTGTTCTAATGAACTCTTCTCCATCCTCCCTCTCCCAAAAGGAAAGGCCTCACCTCTCTGTCAAAATGCACTTCCTGTTGTATTAAGAAGCAAGGCCTGACCAGCACTCCCATGCTCTGTTAGTTGGCATGTTCCCTAAATTGGCATGTAGGGTCTACATAATTTAAGTATATTTCTGGTTTGTTGAATCTGGATATGGAGAAATTCCATCCCCCACAAAAAAAAAAAAAAAAAAAAAAACTTCCCTAAGATTTTGGGTAAAGCCTAGATGCTTTCAAAGGGTCCCTGAAATGTCAACTTTCTACCATAAGGAAATAGGAGGAGGCCTGGATCAGAAAACTATGGGTCTGTCATGGTGACAGTTTCCATCCTGCAAACACCCTGGATTGCCCTGGTGATGGGCAGGGCCAAAACAGGGCCAGGACTACGAAATATTGCAATGAGTGGAGGGTTTCCTTGGATAAACTTTATCGAGACATCCACAATAGATCTCTCACACTGATGCAAACATCCTGAGGCCAACCTTTCTCCTAACATTATGCCCCACCACAAACCTCTTTCTTCTGTGTCTAATTCAAGGGCTCCAGAAGGACACTGTCTACCTATAAAAGGCTCAGGCACAAGTGGAAGATACACAATGGTTCTATTTGATCAGCATCAGAAAATAAGACAAATACCAAAATTCCAGAAGTCCTCATAAATCTGGCTGCAAAGTTTCTAAGACAATTTGGGATTCAGGCAATGACTACAGGAGATGATGGCTTCTCCATATCAAGGAAGCAGGTCAGTGCCTGCCCTGGGAACAAAGGGAGGGGAGGTAGGGCACTGGGTCCTGAAATGGCTCTGGTGTCAGAACCTCACCCTTCAGCAGAGGCTGGGCGGGGCTCTCCGTGTTTCTGTCTGGGTGAGCATCAGCAGGCCAGTGCTCCCTCAGCATCTGAGGTCCACTCAGGGATTTGGGTCCAGGTCTCCTCTTTCATCAGAAACAGAGTTAAATGTCACTTCTTCATCAGCTTCTGTGATACTGAAGTCACATGGCTCAGGATTCAAGACCTTGGGGTGGACCCCTAGGGAAAGTGGGCTGGCTTCATTCTCTGAGGTCAATGGTTTTACAACTGTGCTCCAGAGATTCCCTAAAGTACCCCCCAACCCTGCCAGACAAGCTGAAGGAAGGCAGAGCTGACAACCCTCATCTCAGCCTTGGACCCATTCCCTTCACTTTTCTGCATTTTACACATTGATCGTGTCCGCAGGAGATTTTGTTTCAAAACTGGTTTCCATTACCTTAAAAATAGTTGGAAATCATTTCAGATTTTCAAAGTAAAACAAAGCCATTCTGGCTCTTCTGACTCTTGGGCATTAGGGCTTTAAAAGTGAATTTCCACTTTTACTTTTTTTTTTTTTTTAAGTGTTGAAGGCTGGGCCATCAGGCCATCTCTGCAGACTGTTGCAAACCCAGTACTGGGCTCTGCAGGCTGTTTTATAGTCATGTGGTTATTTGTGTGCCAAACACCAGGGCTTGGCAATAATGGCTTGGCTCTCTTGAGGTGCAGAGGACTTGCAAACTGGGAGACATTTCTAATACTGTGTGTGTGTGCATGTGTGTGTAGGTATGCAAACATATACAGTGGTGTCTGTATGAAGTCAGTACTTTAATACTTTTTTTGAATTCCCCCCACCGCTGCATGTTTTTAGGCTGTTCCCTGAGTTCCAGCCCTGTACATTCCAGGAACTTGCTTTCACAATTCACAGAGCCAATTCTGGTTTGGGGAAAAAATGTGAAGGGTCCCTGATCCATTGTCCTTGAAGGCCCCCAAGGCAGAACCAGGGCCACCTAGAAAGTTAAGGAGAGATCAAACACGTCTCAGTGGAAGACCCTCATGGCAATAAAAGCTGTTAGGGAAACAAGGGCATGCACAGTTCGTTTGCAGAGATAAGATTTGACTATTCCTGGCTCCTGATCCAGTGCCCCATTCCATCTTCTATGCCGATCAAAAGCGGCGACAGGCCTCAGGCCATGCTGCTACCAGAGTTTGGTGAAGGGAAGCAACAATGGGTTTAAGGAGCCCCAAGTCTTTGAGGCGAGGTCTGCCTCTCTAGCTCAGGCACCTATGAACAAGACTCCCCCAGGAGACAGAGGAACTGAAGAAGGAAGTCTACCAGCAATGAGATGCCAGAGCAAGATGGGTCCCCGTATTTCACTGTCTTGATACCTAATGTTGAAGAAACATATGAGCAAAGAGCACCATGCCCTGGCTCCTCACTCAGCCTTCAGCCCAATCCAGAGGTAGCCGCTGGCTCTCCAAGAGCACCAGCCTTCAAAGGAAAATCCTATGAGGGAGAGGAGGTGTGAATTTTGGCGGCACTACTGTTGCATGTGTATGTGTCTGTGTTTTCCAAAACACATGAGGTAAACAAGCCAGTGTAAAAATAGACAGCAGCAAAGGAACCGGAGTGGAGCTGCCTCACTGCAGGTGTGAGTGACTGTGCTGCTGATTACTTCTTGGAAAGCAGTCTCCAGGAGGGACTGATCAGACAGAGGAGTAGGGCCAAGGTGGATGCAAAACGTAATTGGCTGAGCCCTTGGCCACCAAATAAACCTGTCTGTCCCCCAACCTGGGGCTTAACATCAGACAGCACAGCTTGGATTTCATAATTCCCCAGTGCAGACCGTAGTCTCCTTTTCCTCATGTGCTGGGAGGGGTGGGCCCCACAGGCCTTTTTGATTTCTGGTCTAGAGGCCCTTTGTTAAATCAGATACTACAGAACGAGCAGTGGAATGCGACATCTTTCCCAAACAGAGGTCCTGAGGGGTTACTACCTGGATCAGGGTCAGTGTCACCTCAATCCTGGGAGAAACCATTAGGCAAAATGGACTCCAAGCAAGTATGCTCTCCTTCATTAACCAAGCCAGCAAACCCTCGTAGAAAGGAAGTAACTGGAGCCATCCACCCATCCATTAAATGTTTGCCAAGGGTCTGCCATGCTATGAATCTGTGCTAGGTCTGGGGGATATAGTGGGACCAAGACACCCAGCCCTTGCCCTTGTGGAGGAGACGGAGGATACTAGATCACTGGGTGTTGGCTCCATTATCTAGATTGACGCTCTAAAGAAGAAACACCCAGGCCGGGCACAGTGGCTAACACCTGTAATCCCAGCACGCTGGAAGGCTGAGGTGGGTGGATCACAAGGTCAAGAGATCGAGACCATCCTGGCCAACATAGTGAAACCCCATCTCTACTAAAAGTACAAAAATTAGCTGGTCGTGGTGGCATGCTCCTGTAGTCCCAGCTACTCAGGAGGCTGAGGCTAGAGAATTGCTTGAACCCGGGAGGCAGAGGTTGCAGTGAGCCAAGATCATGCCACTGCACTCCAGCTTGGTGACACAGCGAGACTCCATCTCAAAAAAAAAAAGAAGAAGAAGAAGAAACACCCTTGGGAGAGGAAGAAGTTGGGCTTTCTTATGGACATCCTGAGCCTGAAGCCTAGTAAGGCATCAAAGCAGACTGGTCAATGAGCCTTTGGATTTTGGAGTCTGGAACAGAGCAAAACATTGAACCAGAAAGGACTGTGGGAGCCAGGAGCCTAGGTGGTGGAGCTCATATGGAGCAGATGAGCGTCCCCTGTGAGCAGTGTGGAGAATGAACCAGAGAAACACCAACACTGGTAGGATAAAAAGGTGAAAAAAGCTGGGCGCAGTGTCTCACGCTTGTAATCCCAGCACTTTGGGAGGCCAAGGTGGGCGAATCACCTGAGGTCGGGAGTTGAAGACCAGCCTGACCAACATGGAGAAACCCCGTCTCTACTAAAAATACAAAATTAGCCAGGCATGGTGGCACATGCCGGTAATCCCAGCTACTCAGGAGGCTGAGGCAGGAGAATCCCTTGAACCCAGGAGGTGGAGTTTGCAGTGAGCCAAGATCGTGCCATTGCACTCCAGCCTGAGCGACAGAGCTAGACTGTCTAAAAATAATAATAATAAATAAATTTTTAAAAAGCGAAAAATAATGAGTCTGAGGAGTGTCCAAAGAGCCAGGAGAAAACCAGAGGGGGTTCTGACCAGGAGGGAAGGCTCATCTGAGTCCATTGGTGCCAGGAAGTCAAGTGAAATAAACACTGGAGATCTTAATAAGGAAAATGCTCGTGTCACCTTAAGGATAACAGCCAACTTCTAGTGGACTGAGGGGTAAGCAGGTGAGGCCAGTGCAAGATGCAAAGGCAGTGAGAGGCAACAGGTCATAGCTAGAAGAAGGGGGAGTGGGGTCGAGAAAAGCTATATTTGGTTTTGAGAGCGGCAGCGCAGCAGGAGGCAGCCAAATGCCTAGGCAGATAGGGGTGGGTCCCGAGTGAAGCCCCACCTCCAAGCCGAAGATGCTTTAAAGCCTGAAAGCCAAGTTACAAGTTAAATCCCCGGACTGGATTGAGGACTTGTCTTCCTGTTTGGCACATTTTCCTCAGATTGGTCCCCACCCTTCACCTGTTTTACATATACCTACTCTTTCCTAATTGTGTCTTCTACACTGCTATGCCCGCCTTTGAGTGGTGTCTTTGCTTTAACCTTTTTTGCATAATCACAAACCAATCAGCACGCACTCCCCATTCTGAGTCCATTAAAGGCCCTGGACCCAGCCACATGATGAGCTTTCCCACCTTCGGGTAGGGGGACCTACCCTGCGTCCCCTCTCTGCTGAAAGCCGTTTTCATCGCTCAATAAAATTCTTCTCCACCCTCCTCATCCTTGAATATCCAGTGTATCCTCATTCTTCTTGGGTGCAGTGCAAGAGCTCAGGAACTGCCAAACATGGGTACAAGCTATAACACAGGTGAGCCATGCCAGCATGGCCAAGTGAGGCCTGGGTGGGTCATCGCCAGCCAGGAATCCCAGCTTGCAAAGAGACTAAGAAGAAAAATCCTATGTCAGTTTCTTCAGAATGGAAAGACTGGGCACAGCTCAAGGCTGTTGGGAGTGAGGGGATAAACTAAGAAGAGGGAAGAGTCAAGAAAGGAATAGGCTGCCACCCCAGGCAGGCAGGAATGTGGCAGTGAGCCCAAGTAGACTTGTCCACGTCAGGCCATTCGTCCCATATTGGAAAGGCAGAAAGAGGAGATTGCTGAGAAGGCTTCTGGGTCTGTAGGGCCTTCTCATTTGATATCAGGAGGCAATTCTCACAAAGACCTAGAACAGATGAGGAAATAGAGACTGTAAGAGGCTAGATGACCTGCCTGCCTTCACAGAGCCAGTGAGCAGCCACACCAAAATTCAAACCCAGATCTACCGGACTCCAAAATCTATGCTCTTAATACCACATAACTAGTAAGAGAATAAAAGTAGCTTATTTCCCCTCTGGATCCTTCTCTGTAAGTTTCCTTTTCAAAGTTATCTCTTGCTGGGGGAGAAGAGGGAGGCCGGCTGTGTCACTCTCCTCTGGCTCCGAGGAGGGTATCAGCCTGGGGAATTAGTGCAGCTTTTACCCCTTCCTTACGACAAGGCTGCCGTCTGCGGGGCCTTCCTCTTCAAAGGATAAAACAATTCAAAAACAGGAGACTTGCAGGGGAGAGCAATGAATCTCCAGGGCCCTGCTAATTAAAAAGCCCATATTACATTACTTCCTCAAGGACTCATCTTCTAATTTTTAGGATTATGGTACATTGATTAATTTATACAAGTTTTTAATCCCTCTGTGCTTAATGAAATCCAGGAACATTGGAACAGAAGCATAATTGAGCTTCATATTATTTTATTAGAGAGAATTATGGCCGAACCTGTCGTGAAGAAGTTTGTGAGGGTGGGGAGGCAGCTCTCAAGCTGTTAACCCATTGCTTTCCAAATGCCAGCAGGGACATTCCTTTGGGGCAGACACAGAGGGAACTCGTCTTTCTAAGCCACTCTTCTGTAGTTGCTGGTTGCCTGGAAGGAAAGCGCCGTCTTTGTTATGGGATGCAGTGCCCTTCCCCACCCTGGCACAGCCACCCTCCTGTACCTGCTGCCCCACCTACCCCACTCCCAGTGCCCATTTCCACCAGGCTGCCCCCACACCCGTCCCTGCTGTCCTCTGTGCCCCCTAATGCCCTGCACTGACACAGGCTGATCCTTTGATCCGGCTCAAGCACTGTCTCCTCCGGGAGCTTCCCTGGACCACTTCTCTGCCAGGCAAAATTCATCTCTCCTTCATTTGTAGCAGAAGGCCCTAGATCATCCAGGATCCCAGATTTTTCAAAATCGGGGAAGTTGGGCTAAAAGACCCTCTGACATCCATGTCTCAGTCTTGGCAGCTCCCACACCAAGGGAATTTAATTACTTACCTTGATATGACACAAAGGCCAAAACACTTCATGATGAAGTGATGGAGGAAGGAGGTGAATAGATTAGGGGAGACCTCCTCCCCAGTGCCCATCACCCAGGCTGTGCAAAAGGCCTAAACTGGGGCCCAGGTGACTTGGGCTCCATCCCAGGCTCTGCCTCTAAGTCTCTGTGCAGCCCTGGATGTGTTCTCTCCTCTAGATCTCAATTTCCTCAGCTGAGAACTCAAGCAGAGGACCTCGCTCTGGCTCCTAGGAATTCTATTAGAGAATTCCAGGACTTCCTACAAATCATCAGGCTCTGGCCCAGGGCTCCACGGTTTAGGTGCCACATGATTTGGAAGCCAGAACTGGAGTTGCAGGTAAGAAACCAATGGAGAAGGCTGCCAGTTTTCCTGGGTCTGGAAGATTCCAGGACTAAGGAATCCTTCACCCCAGAGGGCTGGCCCAGCTCCAGTTCCTAAGGAAGCAGGTCTCAAAAGCTGAGTTCTATTTTGATTTTTGCCTCCTCCCTCAACTCATCCTTGCTAAAAAAAATTCAAAGTTCTCTCTCTGTCTTCATCTGCTTGGGCCGTCATAACCAAATAGTACAGATGGGATGGCTTAAACAACAGAAATTTATTTTCCCACAGTTCTGGAGGCTCAAAGTCCAAGATCAGGGTGCCAGTATGTCTGCTTTCTAGTGGGGGCCCTCTTCCTGGAGTATAGACCACCTTCTCACTGTGTCCTCATGTGGGCAAAAAGACCAAGCAAACTCTCTTGTGCCTCTTCTTAGAAGGGCAATAATCCTATCATGAAGACCCTACCATCATGACCTCATCTAAACCTAATTACCTCCAAAGGCCCTGTCTCCAAATACCATCACACTGGCGATGAGGGCTTCAACATATGAACTGAATTGCTATGAACGCAATTCAGTTCATAGCACTCTCTCCTCCCTCTGGAATGAAAGGAATACCCATTAAAAAAACAGCTTCAAAACAAGGTAAAGGGAATTTTCTGGAGCTCTCAGTGCCACTAAAGTCACAACCCAAGAGTAGCTCACTATTCGTAAGGGAGAATGAGAGTAAGGATGGTGCTCTGGCATCTCTCTCAACCCTTCTCCAAGCAAGGTTTGTGGCTCCCATAAGAGTGCTTCCTTCAAATAATGTTTTCCAAGGGAACAGATTGGTGCCTAAAATTGTTCTGTCATGGGATAGGAAGAAAAGGGATTTTGTGCTTAAGAAAGAATCTAAATCCTAGCCTATGATTCAGCATCATATAATTCAGTCCTTTTGTTTTGCAGATGAGGAAACTGAGGCCCAGAGAGAGAAGCTGTGCTAAAGGAATCAACAGGGGTTCCTAACACCCAGGCCCCAAGGCCAACCCTGAATTCCTGATGCCTTCCCTTCAGAAAATGCTCTAAATGGGGGCCATGAAAGAAATCTGGCCTCCAACCATGGCATCCTATGTGAAGCACTGAGTCCAGAGTGAAGCAGCAAGTGCCCAGCAAAGGGCTGGAGGGAGCATTTGCCCTGATGACTTTTTTTTTTTTTTTTTTTGAGACAGTCTTGCTCTGTCACCAGGCTGAAGTGTGGTGGTGTAATCTCGGCTCACTGCAACCTCCGCCTCCCAAGTTTAAATGATTCTCCTGCCTCAGCCTCCCAAGTAGCTGGGACTACAGGTGTGCACCACCCATGCCCAGATAATTTTTGTATTTTTAGTAGAGATGGGGTTTCACCATGTTGCCCAGGATGGTCTTGATCTCTTGACCTTGTGATCGGCCCACCTCGACCTCCCAAACTGCTGGGATTACAAGCGTGAGCCACCGCGCCCAGCCAGATGACCAGCTTTCAATTGGGGGTTCAAAACCCCATGCCCCAGGGCTCACAAACACATCTGAGGGTTTTCAGTCATTATGGTGATAAAACTGTCTGCTTCAATTTTATTCTTTAAAAAACAATAAACACAATTATCAATGGAAATGTTTTCCCTTTAAAGCGGAATATTTCGAGAGCCTTCCAGGGCTGGCCCAGGGCATCCATGAAGGGTTCAGCAGAGGTCAGCTGGCAGTGGGTCTGAAACATCAGGTTTTTCCCCATAGGATGTAGGAATACATGAGGAACACAAAAATGATGCCAACTCACCCCCAGACCATCTCCACCAGGATTAGAAATTGCATCCATCTGAACAAAATGCTAAAGGAACTCATCAAGCTGTCTCCACAACTTCAAAAGTCATTTTCTAAAGAGAAAATAGAGTAACTATCTGTCCAATTGACGTTGTATTTATTAAAAATAAAGACCAGCTGCAGCCTGTGGGATGTTATTAGTGAAGACAGGCTTGCAAAAGTAGCCTGAAACCCTCTCTCATGTCATTTAGAAACAAAATGCTAAATTTACTTAAAAGAACAGTTTTAATTGTAAGCAAAATTTTAGGCATCTCAAATGTCAGGGCATAAAAACAACATGTACCTATTTCTGAAGCTGTAATATATGGTCAAATTTTGGGTCACATGAAGTATATATTTGATCCCAAACCCAAATGTGATGGCAAATGTCAATTTTTAATCTATTTGCCAGCAAATCATGCTTTTTCAGACTTCATGAAGTGTCACTGGTCATTTCTTAACTGACAAAAGGTCAAAATTTGCCTGTTTCTATATTATGAATATTATTTATAATTTTAAAGGGTTTTAAAAATTCAGGTTTTAATAATACATCATGTAATACCATTTCTTGCCTAAAAGTCACATTTTTAGCCTTTATCACATGAAAACTTTTTTTAAAGACATTTGAAAATTCATAAAGGATTTTTTTTTTTGAGACAATTTCTTACTATGAAGGAAAATCTTCAAGCCAAAAAATGTTGGGAAGTGTAGGTCCAGATGAATTTATTTCCAATCATCTCCTAGTGAAATGATAAAGTCAGTGCTCAAACTGCCTCAAAGTTCTCCACGACCCAGGATGCACAGGCCTGGATTGCAGATAGCAGATGACAGTGAAGTCATCTGTTGTCCATTGTGTGAGGTCCTCCCAGAGAGTGCAAAAAGGCCTCAATGAGAGAAAAAGGTCCTTCCCACAGAAGAACTAAGGGCAACACCTAGGGAGTCTGGGCCCCAGCACTCTGGCTGGAGACTTCAACCTTTGGGTACGTTTGTCTATGACTTCACTACATCTCCAGAACACTCACCTGCCTGGCTGTTAGATGCCCACACTGGTAGTGGCTTAACAACACCAAAAACTCAGACTTGACTACAACACATCTGTGAATCTTTCCTAGCGAAATGATCAAATGCAGACAAAGCCTTAACTGCAAATATAGACCTTGCAGGGATTTTATAATAAAAAATATCAAATACCTACATATCCAAAACCAGGGGATTAAGACCAGCCCAACTTACTCATAGAAAAAAGGTTTATAATTTTTGGATAAACATAGAAATTGACCCTCCTGATCTTAAAGCTTCAAACTTGCATTTGTCTTATCTGAGTTCCTTTCTCAGGAAACTGATCATCAGGCATCCCAGATAGTATCAAGGAACTGAAACTTACCAGATCACCACATATGGACAAAGAGGGACCAGACCCCTCATTCAATATGATTGCTTCCTGACCCTAACCTAATTCCTGTTTTCCTTCATGTAGTTACATTTCTTCACTGCTATATAAACCCCTAATTTTAGTCAGTTGGGGAGACAGATTTGAGATTTATCTCCCATTCTCCTGGTTGGCATCACCCAAACAAAAAGCATTCTTTCCTGGCAATACTTGTCTCAGTGATTGGCTTTCTGTGCAGTGAGCAACAGAACCTAGACCAAACCCTGGCATTTTGGTAACAGGATCACTTAAGTACATTGTTGGTGCAGACAGTCAATGGAATAGAAAGAAGTTCACTAAGCGTAAGCCATGTGCATGCCATTCACACAGTCAATTACAGAACTCAACAGCCTGTTGGGTTCAGTCAATTAGAAAACCCAACAGCCTGTTAACACCTTGTTCATAAATGTTTGTTTTATAAGGTAAAACACATAGGGCATGACATTTTGAAAGGATGGCTTCAAAGTTCCATATTCAATTTGACATGGTAATTAAGAGCGCATACTGCCACTTACCTCTGTGACTTTGGCAAGTTACTTAAACTTTCAGCATTCAAGTCCCTTCATCTGTAGAATGAAGATAATATAAGCAGTGTGGTTGTAAGAATTAAATGAGATTAAAATCCATAAAATGGATAGGAAAAGGCTTGTTTTCTCCTGCTATGAATGCTTCCTTATGGCATTACCAGTATTATTATCCTGCCTTGACCTCTTTTATAAAGATAACTAGATTTTTTGCAGCCTATACTGTGAACAGGAGTTATCTGTGGTTGTGAGACTTAGGACAATTTTCAGTTTCTAACCCATGCTTTTCAGGAACTTTCTATATTTTTTACAATGAACACATTTACTTCTATAAAGAAAAAAATTAATTTTAAATAAGAGAAAAAAAAAGCAAGTTCCTCCCCAGAGAAAGCTCCTAGTCCCATCTGATCTCAGAGGGAGACCTAGTACCTAACTTAGCACTTTGGTTTCTCAATTCAAAGGACACTTAATCAGGTGTTTTCCATGTTCTGGGAGCTGGGGGTACCTTCAGACAAAAGAAATACAGCATTCAGCCATTACAATAAACAAATTTCCCTAGCATTTCCATAAGCAAAATAATTATGTTTTATTTTTAAACTGGGCAAGAAAAAGAGAAAAATATTGATGTGTGTGTGTGTGTATAACATAAGCCAGACATTACTCCTTGTAGCAGCAATTAAGAATGAAGAGTATCCTAAGGCCCTGTCAATGGGCTAGGTGTTATTTTTAAGCTCCCCAAGAAATTGCACCCCTAATTAGTACCCTCATCAAAGCCTGCACCCCACTGTTGGAGACAGTACAGGCTCTTGAGCACACCTGTAATTGGATTCCATATGTGAAGTGGAAACACGACAATCCCATCCATCTCTGCAAAAGAATACTTAATCCTGGTAATCGTGGGGGGCTGTAGCTGAGTGCTATAGCTTTTAATTACCAGCATTTCATTATGGAACCATAACCAGCTATTTGAATGTTCATTCTTCCTGGGCAACCAACTATCCTTATCACTGGGGTGGGGCTAAGTGGTGTCCATAAGCCAGAAATCTGGAGGCCTGGGTTCCAGTACAGCTCTGCCACTTGCTTGTGGACAAATAACTCATTTATGATCATCACAATAGCTAAGTTGTATTGACCCATATTATGCATAAGGCACTGTACTCAGTACTTGCCCAAACTTTCATTTAACCCTAGTAACAATCCTATGAGGAAGATGCAATTATGAGAAAGGCCCATTTTGCAAATGAGAAAACTGAGGCATGGAAACGTGGCAAATTTTGGCCAAGGTTGCCCAGCCAATTAGTAATGGAGTTGGACTCCTGGCTCCCTGGGTCTGTAAAAATAAATTCAAAATCCTGCTTTTTCTACAAGTAGTGAAGTCCTCATCCCCAGAAGCAATCAGAGACCAAGACTCAGCTCTCAGAACAGCTATAGGAAAGATTCTTCCAACATGAAGTGGCCTCTAAAGATTCCTCTGACACTGCGATTCTGTAATTCTAGATATACAGACCAATCATGAGGGCAGTGACTTCTGACAAAAGTGTAAACATTTAGAAGAGAGAAGAAAAGATCTAATTTACCATGGAGGAAATAAAAGAAAGAACTGTGATGGCAGCAGAAATGAGCAAACCCTCTCCGATGCAGGAAGCTCTGAAAGAAATATGATTAAATTTTGTGCTTCCTGCCACACCCCCTTTCCTTCAATGGCCTTTTACAAGTACCATTTTCTGGAATCAATAGCAAAGGAATCCAAAGAAGGCGAATATTAAATGTAATTCAGTGGCATATTGCAGTAATCTAAAGGGAAGAAAGAACTAATCTTCTCTGTGCTTTGTCATTGGAGTGTGTATTTTTGAAGGAAATGTAAGCTGTACCCTCCTCTCTTCAGACATTTGGGGTTGGGAAAGGTTGCTGGGTTCTTTATGGGCGAAGTCTTCATGTTCACAAAGAGCAACATGAAGCAGAAACCGTGACTCCTGATTTTCAGGTGAGGACATGGCCTTAGGACAAACCACTTGCCTGAAGTCCAAGGACTTGGATGTCCAGTCATCACACTGTCTGCTCCATGGTGGTGCTGAGAGTGGCTAAGGAGTCAGGTGACAGCCTCTAGGGGTGCAGCTCCTTCACCTGAGAGAGGCTGGAGTCCACTCCATTTCAGTCATCCTGGAATCTATCCTGGCTTCCCAAACGGCTACACCCAGCTGACACCCGTGTGAACAAATGGGAGAATGTGGTTCCAGGAAGTTATAACAGAAAACATTCACAGAAAGTTCCATCTGCTTCTTACCTCCTGATCTCAGAGCAAAGGAGACAAAAAAAGAAGGATCATATGATGAGGAGACTGTCATGCCTAAGAACCCTGAGCTGGGTTTCATGAGTTTGGACAGGGAAAGGATTTAAGTGGACACATGGAGTTTGGACATTTCATTCCATAAAATGACATGGAAACCATCTCCTCTACGGAAGTCTCTTTTATTTTGTGTTATTTTTAAATACATTATGCAATATTTAAGATACATAAAAAACATAAGGAAATACTACAACAATCACTCACCTACCTACTCTACTGCTTAAGAAATCAAACCTGGCCAGGCATAGTGGTGCGTACCTGTAGTCCCAGCTACTCAGGGGTCTGAGACAGGAAGACTGGTGAGCCCAGGAGTTCAAGGTTGCAGTGAGCTATGATCGTGCCACTGCTTTCCAGCCTGAGTGACAGCCCTGCCTCGGAAGAGGAGGAAGAAGGAAAGGAAGAAAAGGAAGGAGGGAAGGAAGGAAGGAAAAAGGAGAAGAAAAAGAAGGAGGAAAGGAGGAAGAACATTTTACAAATATAGTTGAAGTCCCCAGGTCCCCCTCCCCAGTTGTATTTTCAACCTTGCCTTCACCTCCAAGATGTAACTCCTATCCTGAATTGAGTGTGTATCATCCTCATACATTTCTTTATATTTTACTTTATACATTTATGCCTCAAGCAATATTTGGTAATTTTTTGCATGTTTTAAAAATTTTATGTAAATGGTATTGTCATAGACTCGGTGGCTTATAACAGAAATTTATTTCTCACAGTCCTGGAGGCTGGAAATCCAAAATCAGAATGCCAGCATGGTCAGGTTGTGGTGAGGTCCCTGTTCTGGGTTGCATACTACTGATTTCTATGTGTATCCTCACATGGTAGGAAAAGAGCAAAAAAGCATGCTCTCTCATGACCCTTAGAAGGCCACTAAGCCTATTCATAAGCACTATACCCTCACGATCTCATCTAATCCTGATTACCTCCCAAAGGCCCCACCTCCTCATACCATCACATTGCAGAGTGATAGTTCAACATATAAACTTGAGAAAAATGAAAACATTCAGTCCATAACAAATATCATACATATAATTTCATCTGCAACTTATTTTTTCACTCAACTTCCTACTGGTGGGATTTGTCAATATTGATATAAGTCACTCTAGTGGATTCATTCTCATTTCTGTAGAGGGGAAGTTTGCCCCTGGGCCAAATCCAAACGGCCACCTGTTTTTGTAAATAAAATTATTGGAACACATCCATGCACATTCATTTAAGTATTTAGTCTATGACTGTTTTCCTGCTACAATGGTGGAGTTGAGTGGCTGTGGCAGATTGTGTGGCCTGCAAAGCCTAAAATCTTTATAATTATATTTACGGAAAAGGTTTGGCAACCCCTGCTCTAGAGTATTCCATTATGACTATTACTCAGCTAATTTATTCATTCTCCTATTGATGGGCATATAGGTTGTTTCAATTTGAGGCTATTACAAACTGTGGTCATGTACCTTCGTGCACATGTGTGTGAATTCATGTAACAGTTGCTCTAGGGTTTATATTTAAAGATGTTTATGCATGTTCAATTTTTCAAGAAATTTGAAAATGTTTCTCCCAATTGGTTTTATTGATTTACCCTTACAACAGCAATGTAGGACAGCTCTGTAGTACCAAATTCTCAATTATATTTGGTACTGTTGCTTTTTTTTTTTTTTTTGCTAGTCTTGTGAGCATGAAATACAATCTTCTTATAGTTTTTATTTTCATTTTTCCTGATTACTCGTGAGTTTGAGCAGTATTTGTTTCTTAGCCATTTGTGTTCTTTCCTGTTCATATCTTTTGCCTACTTTTCCATGATGTTTGTCTTCTTGTAGTTGGTTTGTGGCTGATTTTTCCATATTCTGGCCTGGATCTATTGTTGGCAATGTGATTCCAAGTTTCTCCTCCCAGTCTTATTGGTGCTTCACTTTCAATGATATTTTTGATAACAGGTTGAAAATAAATGTTCCTTAGTAAAATTATTGATCATTACTCCAGTAAGGCAATGTGCCAGAGATACTGTGGACCCAGATCTTCTTTAGTATTAGGTATTTTTATACTTTTAATTTTTGCCAATTGAACAAATGAAAATAGTATCCCATTGGGCCTTAATTTGCATTTCCCAGATCTCTGATTATGCTAAACTTCTTTGTGTATTTATTGACCTTCTATATAGTCTTATGCTCAAAATGTTGATCCATGTCTCTTACCTATTTTAATTTGGTTGTAATTTTCTTTTTGATTCATAAAAATGAATTTATATTTTTGATACAAATCCTCTTTGGGCTGTGCATACTGCAAATATATGCCTCCAGTTTATAACTCATCTTCTCACTTTCTTTAAAGTATCTATTGCAGAACAAAAGTTCTTAATTTTAATAAAGTCAAACTTACCAATAATCAATGCTTTTTTTATCTTATTAACAAATCTTTCACTACCCTTAAGAATACCCAAGATAAACTCTTACATGTGTACAACAGAAGACTATACAGAATGCTCATAACAGTATAGTTTATAAAAGTAAACATCCTGGAAACAACCAAGTGCTCATCACTGGAAGAGCAGACAAACAAACTGTGCTATATTCACACATGGACTATTATAAAACAGTCAAAGAAATTAACTACAGTGAGACACAATAATATGGAAACAAAACTTAGTAGTATAATACAAAGTGAATAAAGAAATTCCCAGAAGATTAAGAATAGTTTGATATCCTTTTTATAAAGTTAAAAACAACTAAATTAAAAACATACACTTTTACAAAAACTTACATGGAATAAAACTATATGAAAAGACAATGATTCAGAATGTGATGTGGAAGCAAAGAGACTGGGTAGGGAGGCCATACTTTTAGAAGCAGGTTACTGACTCAAGGCTCTGGTTTTTGTTTTAGGCGATAGGTTCATAGGCACTTATTGCATTATTAACAATAGCTAATTATAACAAGTACAAGCCAGGAAAAATGGTGAAAGTATGCCCAAACCAAAGATTGTAATTAATCCAAGTAAGTGCACCCAAGGTAATATATTTTTTTTTCCTATACTGAGGTCAAGAGAATACCTTATAAATTTTCATCTAAAGGTTATAAAGCTTTGCTTTTTGATTTTAGGAGTTTAATTTACCTGGAATTTATTTTTGTGTATGAGTTAGCAATCTGATTATTTCCGCATGGATAATTAAATGTTCCCATGCCATTTGTTGATCTGCTGTCATCTCTGTCACTAGGAGGTTTGTGTAGGTGTATGCCTGGCTTCTCTTTTCTGTTCTATTCATCTATTTGTCTAGCACCATAAAAATACACCTTCTTAATTAGCATAGCTCTATAACAATTCTTGGTGCCTGGCAGAGTGAATCCCCACCTTATACTACTTCAAGAGTGCCCTCGATATTCTCAGCCCTTGGTTATTCCAGATCCAATTTAGAATAAGTCTATAAAGTTCCACACATACTTTGTTAAAATTTTTATTGGAATTGTATTGAACTTATATGCTAACTTAGTAAGGGGCAACATCTTTTCAATATTGAATCATATTGAACTTGTAAACTAACTTGGAAGGACCAACATCTTTTCAATACTGAATCAACATATCCTTGAACATGGTATATCTATTTAGATTTTCTTTAAATGTTATAATTTTCTTTCATAAAAGTCATACACAGCTTTTATTACATTTATCTGTAAGCACGTTAGATTTTTGCTGCTATCGTAGTGTTTTAATGTCTTGTGTACAGAATATAACTTATTTTATATACTGATATCCAACAAACAATGAACTCTATTATTAATGCTATTATTATCTTTAGAGTCTCTCAGGTTTCCTATATGGCAATCATAATTGTCCATGAAAATGGCAATTTTGCTTCTTCTTTCCAATCCCTATACCTCCTGTTTCATATTTTCTCACTGTGAATGAGACCATGGCTAAGACCTTCAATATCATATTGAAAAGAAAAGGTAAGAATAGATGACCTTCTTAATTTTAAGAAAAATGTGTTTTTACCCATTAAGCATGAGATATTATAGGTTTTTGACATATATACTTTGTCAGGTTAAAGAAGTTCCCCATCCCTAGGAGTTTACAAGCACAGAAGGTAGCATCCTTATGGGTCCCAATTTACACATCCTGGGATAATTATTAATAATGTTCCCTCATCCTTAAAAAGATTCTCATTTGGACAATAAATTGTATGTTCCCTCCAATAGAAAGGTGATGTTAGATGACAATGCTAGGGAAATAATTTGACAATTTGAATATGAAATTAATAAGAGGAACTTAGAGGTTTCTGTCAGTGAAGAGATTTTAGAATCTTCCCTGCCAAACTGGGAAATTTCCAACCTCAAGTAACAAAGCAATAACTACCTACTCCTTCCTTCTGCAAATGTATAAGGAGAAATGCTCCAGAAACAGTCCCGATATTGCACAATTTGCTATTAGAGAAGAAACATGCACAAAATGAAGTAATTATCTTATCAAAAATCAGCACTATCGGCAATCTGAGAATGAAGCCGACAACAACTTGGCCTGTCACATGCTCTGTTTTGTCATTTACATCCCCAATATAAATGCAAAAATGTGAAACCGGGGGCAAGATTGAATGGCAATGGATCCATTCTGAAGCTGGGCATGAGCCACTTATTGAAGACATAAATTATAGGGCTGTCGCCATCACCCTTCCTATTTGCAAATAAATGTTGTCATCTAATTGTACAAGACTTGGAGATTGTTTAACAAATTTCTCTGAGGAAGTCCTCAGCAGCAGCTTGGATTCCCTGGACACCCAGATTCTATCTGTCCACTTTGGTCATCTCTCTGCATGTTACTCTTTTTGTTTTGCATGACAAATACTGTTATCCCATCTTTTCAACCTTTCTTGGCAATAAAGCTACAACAGTCTGGTGTGTTTCTTGGCTGATTCTATTAAAGAAGCATTAAGAATGAGTGATGAAGAGAAGCAGGCTCTGAAAAAACAGGAGGGAAGGGAGGGTCCTCCTTGATGCAAGTATGGATCGCTAAGCAGAATGCCCAAGAATGGGAGCTTTACAGCAGAAAAATTCTTCTTTTCCTTTTGATCATGCTGGAAAAAAGAAGTAACAGACAAGAAAGAGCAAGGGTTGGGGACAAAGTTGGGGGTTCCTGGGACACCTTGGGGTGTCTGAGTCTGTGGATGCCATATTTGCCACCCTGTGCACCAGAAACTTCTGGAATGAAGTGACAAATGAGAAAGGCAAAGCTGCAAACATTGAGTAGGCCCACCTCATGCATTTATTCATTCATTCATTCAACTACCAGCTATGGAGCATGGACTTAGTTTGGGTTCCCCCAGAAGCAGATCTCAGATAAGAATTCAAGTGCCAGCAGTTTATCTGGGAGGCAAAAAAACACCTGGAGAGGAGAAGAAAGGTCAAGGAAGAGAAGGCAGCCAACAAGGAGTGTGATGTCAAGCAAGAGAAGGCAGCCAACAAGGAGTGTGATGTCAAGTCCGCCTGTGGTCTGAGAGGCAGTGTATAGCCAGGGCTTTAGACTTATGCCTCCAGAGCTGGGAAGGAGCTGGGGTATTGACAAACTCAGTCAATGGTAGAAGACTGCTTTCCCAGTGGTGTAGTTCTCCTACTTCTGGTCCTCCACTCAGGGGGTCAAAGTATTTAACAGATGTCAGCAACCTGAGAAATTCCTCAAGCAAAGAAAGGTAGAAACTAGCAACTGGAAAGCAGATCAAGTGGCCTTAAAATGATGAATGTTAGAGGATATGTGCAGGATACCAGCTCTTGCTGTGTGTCCCACACTGTGCTCTATGCCCTCACTAGAACCATAAACAAGTCAGAAATGGTCCCTGGCCACATGGAGCTTGCTGGAGGCAAACAACAGGCCACACATCCCTGTGCCTCTTCCCTTTCTTCCCAGGACAGACAGGACTTGAGACTCCGTAAGTGCATGCTTTGGTGTTCACCCACGGTCATCTCTGCCTTCTCTGAGTCCTTGCTGCCCTTTGCTTTGCCTTCATCTCCATTCTTCCCTCTCTCAGTTCCTCTGACCCAGGTTCTGAAATGTCTCCTTTTGCCCCATCCACATTATCTGATAATAACAACAAGGATCATCAAAACCCTTTATTGAGCACATACTGTATGCTAGCCATTGGGTTAAGTGACTTGTGGGTATTATCTCATTTAAATCTCCAAAACAATCATGGCCTCACGTTCATATACCAAACCCTGTTCCTTCTTTATTCTACCTGCCAGATGGAGCCTTCTTGGGAAGCACTACAACTTAGAATTAAATACAAGGTGCTCGCAAACCTCTGGCCACTGCATTTGGTCAACTTGTCACTCCTTTACCTAGGTTAGTCCTGCAGTGCTTGCTCAGGGTTCATAGCCAAGACTTGCCCAGGCCTGCCCAGCACTGTCCCCATGATCTCCTGCAGCTGAAGTTCCAACATGTCCCAGAAGCCCCATTCTGCCCCATTCCAGGAACAAACCCCGTTTCTCAAGGGTAAACCATGAACAGCATCCACCCAAGAGTCGGAGAATAGAAAAGAAGGCTTCTGCAGTCATTCTTAGCTGCTTTAGACAAACATCAAATTTTGCCTTCATCTCCTCTATCCATCTTTGCAGCTTCCTCCCAAAATCAGGAAATTAAATAAGTAGTTCTCAAACTCTATTCCAATGGCCATGATTCCACTTCTCATGGATTATTAATGTATTACCCTGTCTCTGATGATGTATTTTCATGGTGCTCTCCAGACACAGTACCCTGATGAAAAAGGAGTGGTTTTCATGGTTGGGATCTAGGCAAAGTAGCAAGATCATAGGAGAATATTGGGGTGGGTGGGGGTGCCACATTTGGCTGCCCCCTTGTCTCTTGGTGCATAAGAACTCAGATTCAGAGCCTGGGAAATTCAGGCCAAGAAGAGTAAGTGACAACAAAAGGAAAGATAATCACTCTTTGCTGGGAATAAAAGGAAAGCAGCAAAGGCAGACGACCTGCTTATCTTGCATTCTGGCAGAACCACAGACCACCAACTCAGATACTTCAAAAGACCCCTGGCTCAGCTCCCCAGCCCCTCCCCTGGGGCTCCTGCAGAGAGAACATCATAATACATCTCCTCATTTTCTCCTGCACTTTTGATGTCAAAGTGTGGTCTGGTTAATTAGATGTTAGTGGGGGCTGGGGGCGCTGGAATCCAAACTCAATAAATTTCATTTCTGGAAGACAAAGAGGTCAAGTGCATATTAAACTTGAGCGCTCAGGGAGTTCTGCCGGGGCATTTATTCAGTCAGGCTCGTTGCAGTTTAGGCAGAGAGAACACCAGGCAGCTTTTGGAGCCTGGCTGGGTGCGGAGGCAAGCCTGGAAGTGTGCCCATCTTACATTGTGGAAGAAGAGGGGGGAAAAAGTCATTCAAATGTTTTCAACATAAATAGCTCAGTCCTGCAGTCAGAATTTGAAATTTCTGCCAATATCCAACTCCTTTCATGAGACTAGCTCAGTAAACAGCCTGGCCCTTAGTTTCACCTCCTGCCGAAATCAAACCCACCAGCTTGGCTGTCTTCTGGGGGAGGCTGGCTCTGGGAAGAGCCCGTTCTAGCCTCTTGGAGCCCAGTGGACTGGGGGCTGCCTCTCACCCCTGTTTATCATTATCTCAGAGCCACGGCCACAGGATAGCTTCTTTCGCCCATGCTTCACCTCCCGGTTGCCTTGGCCTGAACAGCGGAGGGAACATGCACACACCACTCCCCAGCTCTGGCTGCTGCTCTGTGACTGCAAGAAAATCAATATCCACCAACTGTTCCTATGGCAAGAGACCTTGTTACCAGTGGTAGGGCCTAGAACAGTGCAGGCCCGAAGCCAGACAGCCCAAGGTCAAATCCTTGTTCCTCTACATCTCAAGTTGATTCTTCAGGAATTTTACTTAGACTCTCCCATCTCAGTTCATGAGTGGGTACAGCCTGCTGCCTTTGAAAGATTAGCATTTGGCCAACCTTGTAAAACAAAATGGGTGACTTTCTCAGCAATATCTGACTTAGGTACAAGTTTGTAATAAAGCATGCAGAGTTCAAGGCTAAATTCTTAGGGGTGCATTTTGAAATATCCCTCTCATTTTGTGTTTGTTTTCTTCTTTTCTTAGTGTGTTTTGATTGGAGAACAAAGGTGTTACTCATGCATGAGATGTCCACATATAGGAAATTACTGACTTGGCAACTTAATTACATTTGGAGGCCACTTAATAGGACTGATTCCCTTTATTTAGACAGCCTGAATTTTCTTAGTCATGACTTGAGAATGTGATCATCTAAGCGTTGCTTTATCTTGAAAACTTACCAAACCACCACAGCCATCTCTCCAAGCAAACAAAATGTCATGTTGAGACACTACAGTTTGGACATCCCCAAAACCCCCTGTTTAAGATTTCTCATCTGGCAAAATTCACTGTTGCCTGCTGCAGGGCTGGGTGGGTGGTAACACAGTCTAATTGTGGTTCTTCTTTTCTATTTCTGCAGCATAAAGTCATTCTGCCGCAATTGTTTCTCACCACTGCACCCTAGGTTTTCCACAAAGAACCTCTGGTTCGATAGAGGCCTATTTTTTTTTAACCCTGCCAAGAAGCAGTCTATTGTGTTGGAAAGAGTTGAGCTGAACTTACAAGCCCAAATGTAAGGACTGCATGTACCATTTTTAAAAATCAGAACCCAGCATGGAAAATCCCTAAGAGCTATTTCTAGTGTGTGACTGCCCAATATTCTAAACTAAGAACTTGAGGAAGCCATTCCCAGTGATCAAATTGGTGGCTCCCATCTGCCTAGTTTTTGCTTCCTAAAAATAATTTCCCAGAAGCCTCAGAGCTGTGGTTGAGAAGGAGGCAAAATAATCAGTCATCACGGAGATTCCTGGTCAAAGAAATTCTTTCTTCACCAAGCTGAGGGTGCCAGCCCCCTACAGAAGCAGGGCCCACCAGCATCCTAGGACCCAGAAATGTGGGTAGCATGAAGATAGTTCAAGCTGCAAGAGCCCCTTCCCCATGTAAATTGGCAGTCCATTGAGATATCACTTTATATCTATTAGAATAACTATTATCAAAAAGACAAAACATAATAAGCATTGGCAAGGAGATCAGGAAAAAGGAACCACTGTACATTGTTGGTGGAAATGTAGAATGGTACAGCCATTATGGAGAACACTATTGAGTTTTCTCAAAAAATTAAAAATAGCACTACCATATGACCCAGCAATCTTTCTTCTGGGTATATATCTGGGTATGTTTAAGGGATATCTGCACTACCATGTTCATTGCAACACTATTCACAATAACCAAGATATAGAATCAACCAAAGTGTCCATCAACGGATAAATGAATAAAGAAATTGTGATATATATATACACAATGGAATACCACACAGCTGTTAGAAAGAAGTAAATCCTGTCATTTGTGACAACATGCATGAACCTGGAGGACATTATGTTAAATAAAATAAGCCAGTCATGGAAAGACAAATACCACATGATTTCACTTATATGTGGAGTGCAAAAATGTCAACCTCAAAGAAACAGAGCAAAATAGTGGTTACCAGGGACTGTGGGATGAGGAAATTAGGGAGATGGTTATCAAAGGACACAAAATTTTAGTTAGACAGGAGAAATAAGTTCAAGAGAGCTTGATGTCCTTACATTTTGGTGACTAGAATTAATAACAGTATGTTTCATATTTGAAAATTACTGAGAGTAAGTTTTAAGTGTTCTCAACACAATAACTGATCAATATGTGAGGTAACACATATGTTAAGGAGATTGATTAAGCCATTCATCATGTATACATATATACATATATCAAGATGTCATGTAGTACACCATCAGTATACACAATTTTTACTTGTCAATTAAAAATAAACACATAATAAAAATCCCCCTTTCCAATACAATCCCAAGACTTTCATTAACAGTCCAATGGATATCACCTAGAAGGAGACACAGGTGAGCTCCACATTGCCCTGGCTCTAGAAAGAAAAACAATTTCTTTAGGAACTTATTCAAGCAGAAGGAAAATGACATCAGATGAACTCTCAGATCTGCATGAAAGAATTATGATCATGACGTGGCTAAATATAAAAGACCTTTTTCATATCTCTTAATTTCTCTAAAAGGCAATTTATTGCTTAAAAAAAAACTAACCCTCTATTGCAGGGAATATAACATATGTAAAAGCAAAATGTATTTTTAAAAGTAGAATAAAGAATCAGAGTTATACAGAGGTATACTACTAGAAGGTTCTTAAATCATTCAACAAGTGATAATTTTGTAAGTGATATAATACTAGCAAAAAAGTATACATACGGGAAAGAATGAGAAAAGTGAACAACAAAGGGGACAAACGGAAAACAAATAGAAAGATGATGGGTTTAAGCCCAATCATACAAA
Source organism: Hylobates moloch (assembly GCF_009828535.3). Taxonomy (NCBI): domain Eukaryota; kingdom Metazoa; phylum Chordata; class Mammalia; order Primates; family Hylobatidae; genus Hylobates; species Hylobates moloch. Next base: position 101,769,221 of record NW_026652281.1, read on the forward strand.
TAATTATGTTAAATGGAAATGCAGAGATTGTCGGATTGGATATTTTTAAGTAAAATCCACTTACATGATGTTTACAAGAGATTCACTTTAAATATAAAGAAAAATGACAATAAAAGGATGAGAAAATGTATACCATGCAACAACATAAATTTCACAATGCCAGGAATGAAAGAGAAGACATTACTACATACATGACAAGCATTAAAAGGACAAGAAGTATTCTAAACAAATGTATACTACTAAATTTAATGACTTAATGAAATTGACAAATTTCTTGAAAAAATACAAATTACCAAAACTTATAAAAGAATAGAAAATATAAACAGCCATATATCTAAATTAAAAATTAAATTTATTATCAAAAACTTTCCCCCACACACACGTAAAAAAAAGCCCTCTTGGTCCAGATAGCTTCACTGTTGAATTGCGTAAAACACATAAGAAAAAAATAATGCCATTATTCATAAACTCTTTTGGAAAATAGAAAACACTTTCAAACACATTTTATGGGGCCAATGCTACTATATCAAAATCATACCAAAGGCTGTAGAAGAAAAGAAAACCCCAACCCATATCCCTCATGACACAGACACAAAAATATTTAATAAAATGTTAGGAAATTGAATACTTTAAAATTTACATAAAATTTTTAAAAGGTAATATATCATGACAAATAGAGTTTATTCCAGGATTACAAATATCAGTCACTATAATTCAGAATATTAACAGATTAAGGAGAAAACAGCTTATACATGTCTCAATAGATACACAAAAAGTGTTTGACAAAATCCAATACTTATTTATGATAAAGAATTCCAGCAAACTTAGAATACAAATGAACTTTTTTCAGCTGAATACAGGTTATCAACAGAAAACTTACAGTTATCATCATATTTAATGGTGAGCGACTGAATATTTTCTCCCTGAGCTCAAGAACACTGCCAGGACGCCTACTCCCACCACTTCAGCACTTTGCTGGATGCCCTAACTAGTGCATCCAAGCAGGAAAAAGAAATAAAAGGTATGCAGGTTGGGGGGAAAATAGAAGCAAATTATATTTATTTTCAGGTAACATAAACATATGTAGACAATCCTAAAGAAGCTACAAAAAAATAGAACTGAAAAGTAAAAAGCTAAAACCTAGCACAGCTGCAAGGCTCAATACACAATGATACATTGTATTCCCATAAACCAGCCACAAAAAAAAAATAGAAATTATAATTGTAATATCAAAAAACATGAAATAGGGATAAATTTCACAAAATATGTGCAAGAACTGTAAATGAAACTTCAGTGAAAGAAGTTAAAGACATAAATAGAGAAATATCTCATGTTCATGGACCAAAAAACTCACTATCGTAAACATGGCAAATTTTCCCTAAGTGCTCCATCCACCTGTGGCCAGTAGCCACATAAGTCAAAAACCGGAAACCAACCAAATGTCCATTAACAGAAGAATGGAAAAACAAGTTGTGATATACTCATACAAAAGACTACTACTCAGCAATAAAAAGGAACAAACTACTGATAAATCAGCAATGTGGATGAATATCAAAAACACTGTATTGGGCAGAAGAAGCTACACACAGAAGAGTACACACCATATGGTTCCATTTTTAGGAATTTCTAGAACAGGAAAAGCTAACCTATGGTGAAAGAAGTGAGAATAGTGAGAGAGCGGGTGGCAGGGATTGCCCAGCAGGGGCACAAATCAGCTTTCCAAGATGATGGACACGTCCTGTATATTGATAGGGGTGTGAACTACATGGGGGTAAGCATTTGTCAAGACTGATCAAACCATACAGGTAAGGTATGACTGTGCATATTCATCCTGAACTGAGCATTTACTATGTAAATTATACTTCATTTTTTAGTTTTGTAAATGTGTTTCACCACTACCTTTAAAGCAACACAGAAAATTAGCAGTGGCCCCCAACATCATTCTTCCCCTTGTATTACCCTCACCTCCCAGATAATGGAGGTTAACAGCCTGGTGTGTGTCTTTCCACACTCCTCTGCTTGCTCCTAAGACTCAGAGCATCATAAATCATATCCACAGGTGTGGCACATGTTTGTTTGTTTTTTGTTTTGTTTTGTTTTCTGAGACAGAGACTCACTCCATCACCCAGGCTGGAGCGCAACGACACCATCTTGGCTCCCTGCAACCTCCGCCTCCTGGGTTCAAGCAATTCTCCTGCCTCGGCCTCCCAAGTAGCTGGGATTACAGGTACCTGCCACCACAGTTGGCTAATTTTTTGTATTTTTAGTAGAGACAGGGTTTCACCATGTTGGCCAGGCTAGTCTCAAACTCCTGACCTCAGGTGATCCACCTGCCTCTGCCTCCCAAAGTGCTGGGATTACAGGAAGGAGCCACCACGCCCAGCCTGTTTGTTTTTAATGAGAGTTTCCTATCCATGTGTTTCTGCTACTTGCTCCTGTCACCTACTTATATTCCAGGTCAGAAAATATAGGTGATAGCTGCACAATATTCCAACTACAATTTGTCAATCTGTTTGTCTGCAACACACACACACACACACACACATTGGTGATAAGCTGTCAGACTCTCTCCACTTTTTGTCATTATAAACAATGCTGCAAGAACTTCCTTAATCATATAACTAATCTTCCTAGTGCTTGTGTTTCTGTCGGAGAATGTCCCAAAGAGAGACCGCTGAACAACAAAGACAAGTGTGTTATTTGTTTTAATAGATATTCCAGATTACATTCCAAAAAGGTTGTAGAAATCTCATTTAGTGCTCAGTCTGACATATTTTAAGTTTCTGCAGACTGGCTTCAGAAATGGAAATAAATTATGAACATAGCATAATAATCATTTTTGGCAATTCATCTAGGCTTTGAAAGAGAAAAACTCAGCAACATATCTAAGCCTGCAAATAAGCAAGTTATCCCATCAAAATACATCCTGAGAAGCAGGAGAGAATGATTTTGAGATAGCCCACCCCAAGGGACTGTCCAAGCCTGCCATACATCATCACTGTGAGCTTGAACAAGTTACTTAACCTGTTTACCCCCGAGTTTCCTCATAAATAAAATCATAAATAATAATAGTGCCTATATTATGAAAGACTAAATAATGTGAAGAATCCAGTACATGGAAAATGGAAAGTATCTGATACTCAGGAAGTGCTCTGTGTCAATTATTACTCAGGCAAGTTGCTTAATCTCTCTGGGTGTCCTTTTCCTTATCTGTAAAATCGGGACAATTACACCTTCTGTCTCGCAGGGCACATACAGTGATTAGAATAATACTCCTCTCATATTAAGTGTTTAACAGCTAACATCGCTGTTAAAATGCAATACTAACATGAAGGAACTAGGTTTAGGGGGCTGCAGAAACCTAAACGTGGTGTCGTGTGGTGTGGATGGCAGACATAACCTTCCAAAATTCAGGGAAAAGCTAAGTTTCTGCCAGGCCTATTGATGACATTGAATTCTTGGAAGGCCACACAAATCTTCCAGAACAGAGGAAGAAATCAACAGGCGCCCTTGGGAAGATTTGTTTCCTCATGGCAAATTATGCATATCTATCTCTTCCCAGTCCTGAGTGGCTCTGAGCATTTGAAGCATCTCGAGCGACTGTGTTGGATGCTCACCCAAGCAGCGGACTTCCTCCTTCCAGGGTGCTCCTGCAGCTGTGCCCTTCTTGAGGGACACGTGCCCGGGTGAAAACCTTGGCAACCAAGGCTACCAGATGGCTCAGTGTGCAGGTGACCTGGAGTGTTGGGAAAGTGAGTCACTGGAGTCACCTTCACTGACTGAGCACTGACTGTGCCCAAGAACCTAGGCTCTGGGATGAAAGTGGGGGTATTCAGAATTATAAAAAACAGAATCCCTACCCTGGGTGATTTAGCCTAGGGAACCCCACTGGCCCGCATCCATCAGGGACTGCCAATCAGTAGAAGGCACCTGCATTGTCAGTTTGAAGGTTTTCAACTCTCAGTTTATGAAATTAACTCAATTGTGGATTTCAGCTATTTAAAAAAAAAAAAAAGCCCTAAATCAAGACAATGATTATATTTATTTGGGAAAAGCAAGCATAAATAAGCCCATTTTATCTCTTCACCAGGATCAAACATATAAGTTTGGTTTTGATTTACTAAAGGCTCCTAATGATGCTCTTATCTGAAGGGTAAATGCCATCTCTTACCTTGGGAACAGAAATATCAGCTCAGGCAGTCAACTAAACTGATGGCCATTGACAATAACCTGGTGCCTGATGGATGAGAGGTACAGAGAGGTCCACCAGCTACTGGGTTCAGGGAAACAACCTGCAGCTGTGCGAGGTGACCAGCTCCCATTAGGGCCTTCACACCGGCCCAACTCCTACAACATTGACTCCACTAGGAAATAGATTCTCCCCACCACCAGAACACTCATGCCTGTTCCCAGAGAGCCTCGGTCTCACTACCAAAGGACCAAGGAAATCCAACTAGTGACCAGAAAGTTATGTGTGGAATCTGAACAAAAGATGATGGCTACTCTTGGAAGATATTGGATCTAGCTATGAATAAGCTCACGAATGCTTCCAGGTCCACATCTCTTGTGTGCTTATCACCCCAGATTGACAGGGAGAGGGCCAGGTCCACTGATGGAGACCCACGTGCTTCATCCTTAGAGACAGATTTATGCCCATGCCTGGGGCTCCCTCACAGGACCAATTCCTTCTCCATACAGTGACCCCTCTACAGGGGATGGCCTACTTAAAACATGCTCACCCACACTGGGAGGATCCAGAAGACATACCTTTCCCCAACACTTTGTTAAATCAACTTGTAAGGGGAGCCCAGCATTCTTGAAGAGCTCCATGACTGCTCCTCTCTCTAAGCCAGACCTTTCAGTGGGAACCACAGCCACTCAATTAGAAAACTTAAATGCAATAGGAATACAGATGGTCTCCAACTTAACAATGGTTCAGCTGAGGATTTTTGGACTTTACAATGGAAAAAAAGTGATATGCATTCAGTGTGATCTTCATCTTACAGTGGGGTTACATCCAGATAACTCCAGTTGAGGAGGATCTGTAATTGGCATCTGATGTGGCAGAGGCCAAGGGGCAACACACAAAAGCGGGAAAAAAAATTATGGCAGGTGGGCATAATTACCATAATGAATAGCAGAGGCAAAGCAACAACCCGAATAGCTCTAGAAGTGCTCCTAGATGTGAAATAGGAAGTCCACTAAATCCTTGTTCTATAGGAGCAGAAACTTCCAGGTTAAGTGAACAAGTCTAACTCGAATTATAAAAACAGAGAATCATAGTTCCTCAATCAGCTCCCAGACTTGAGCCAGTTTATAGACCCAGAACCCCTTGAATGAAGGGAAGGCTGGGTGCCCTTGAAGAAGGACCCCAATACACTACCAAAAATGTATTCTGTTCATCATTTCCCCAGCCAGGGACTTGTGGCCTTTCACCAGACTAACTGCTAAATAAGTAGCAGTCACCTCTTAGACCTACCAGTCATAAGGAACAGAGTTACATTTTTACCACAGAGTGCAAATAAAACATGGTATTCCCTGTTTTTGTATTTGAAGCCACATTAAATCAAGTCACATTCTAATGGCTGTCTCTACGGCATGTGTTTCAAGTGTTTGCATGTGTGTATGATGGGGCAAGAGGCCCTAGAGAAAAAAAATGAACAGCCCAGGGTCCTTGAGTGCAATAGGAAGGAAAAATAATAAAATTTACTAGGCAGCATAAACAAATAAGGTATACTCCTGTGTGTTTTACATGATGTCAGTCCTGGGTCATGGCCTAGATTATCTGACTAAAGGCTCATGGAACACAGTGGATTGCTTATTGATTAGAGGCTTAATGATTAAAAGAAACTTTTAATCCCCATCTCTTCCCTCCACCAGCCCCATCATCTCTTTTGAAAATGTAATCACTCACCTGCTTAAACAACTTCCCTAGTTTAACAAGATTATAGGGTAAAATCCAAATGTCTTAGCATAGAATTCAAGACATTGCTGAGCCAATCTCATCTTCCAGGAATCCCTACCTCACACCCTCTGCCCAGCCTCCCAGAGGATGCCTCTGTATCTCCAAAAATCAAGTTGCCCCACCTGGTATCACCTTCTCCATATTTTCTACTGTTAAACTTCTATTCATCCTTGAAACCCAAACATCACCTCATCTCTAGATTTTTCTACAACATTTTTCAGAGTTCAGACAAGGCAGGCAGGCTCATGCCTGTAATCCCATAACTTTGGGAGGCCGAGGCAGGCAGATCACCTGAGGTCAGGAGTTCAAGACCAGCCGGCCAACATGGTAAAAACCCCACTCTACTAAAAATACAAAAATTAGCTGGGTGTAGTGGCGGGTGCCTGTAATCCCAGCTACCCAGGAGGCTGAGGCAGGAGAATCACTTGAATCCAGGAGACGGAGATTGCAATGAGCTCAGATCGCACCATTGCATTCCAGCCTGGGCAACAAGAGTGAAACTCCGTCTTGAAAAAAAAAAAACACACACACACACACATTTTTCAGAGTTCCGTTTTGTATTTCTTATATACTATATTGCAATTTCTCGTTCTCCTAAGTGTTTCCTATTTATCTTATTCCATCTCCCTGAACAATGCCTGGCATACAATAAGTGTTGGTAAACATTGGAGAGTGGGTAGATGAGATATTAGTTGGATGAACGAATAGAAAACAGAAGAGGCCATATATTGAATAAGAAGATAAAAATGATAGGTAGGTAGGTAGGTAGGTAGGTAGGTAGGTAGGTAGATAGGTAGATAGATAGATAGATAGATAGATAGATAGATAGATAGATAGATAGACAGACAGACAGACAGACAGACAGACAGACAGATGATAGAGCAAATTTCTAGGACTTTGCTACTCTTTCTCTGCCCTCCAAATGACTCATACATTCTACTTTCTAGAAAGGAAAAAAATGTTATTTTTGTCTCAGGTAAAAATTGGTAGGATTTTCGGCAAAAGAAATTGGGTACAGATGATAGATAACCCAATTTCTTTTCTCTGAATGCAACCTACTTTGGTAAATCTTAATTTGCGAGGAAACTTCTGAAGACAGAAGACCTCAGAGGAAGCTAAAACCAGGCTTCTAAATACATGGGAGGATTTCACAACTGCAGCCAGCATTTCCTTACAAAATCTCCTCACACCCTGCACACTGCATTTCAGGGACAAATTGACCAGGAACCTTCAAATATTTATTGAGGTTTATGCCAAGCCACACTTGCTGTCTACCAGCTCTGGCTACGCTCTGTGATGTCTAGGCTGCAAATTGAGTTAGACTCATACATTTGTGTGCCATGTCTTGCCTGCTACTTCTGAAACATGCCCTAGAAATTAACCCTTTAGTGGCCAAAGACTATGGAGATATCCTCATTGACATGTTTCCATTCCTACAGAAGGCCAATTAAATTCCTAGTGTTTATCACAGGCCAAGTGTTTGTCAGAGACCCTGTTGAGTGTGTTACATGCATTATCATGTTTGGGCCTCACAACAGCTTCACAGGGAAAGTGCCAGTGTTACTATTTCCCATTTGGATGACGATACCAAAACAGAGCGGTTAGGTAATGTAGGCAAGGCCCATAGCTACTTAGCAGTGGAGCTGAGATGCCAATCCAGACAGCACTACACTATACTAAGTAAACAAAATGATTGCAAGCATTTTTTTCTCATGGGACTAAATCAAATTACTTTCATTTTCTACCTTTTAAAATGCAACCCATAAATCTGTTTATTTTTCCTGATGTGCCCCTAATGCCAGGCCTCCATTGATCTAAGCAATCAAAGAAGGAAGAAGTGGGCTTTGGAAGTCCTCTATTGTGTATGCAACATTCCCTCCCCCAGCCCACCACACCTCCAACCCCAACCTTAACTTGCCTTCAAGGAAAAGAGGGATCCTTGCCCATCATGTTTAAGAAAGGCTCATGGTCAAAAAGTTAAACACAGAGTTACCATATGGTCCAGCAATTTCCACTCCTACATACATACCCAGCGGAGATGAAAACATATGTTCACACACACACAAAAAAAGGGATACACAAATATTCATAGCAGCATTATTCATAATAGCCAAAATATGTAACAACCCAAATGCCCATTAACTTATGAATAGGTCAACATATTTTGTATATGGTATATGTATATGGTATATGAATATGGTATATGAATGCAATGGAATCACACTTAGCCAAGTAAATGAACGAAGTACTGATTTCTTCATTTATATGAATGAGTGAAATTGTACAAGGATGAACCTTGAAATCATTGCACTAAGTGAAAGAAACCAGACACAAAAGACCACACATTGTATGATTCCATTCTGGATGTCCAGAATAGGCAAATCCACAGAGATGCAAAGGGGAATTGTAGTTACTAGGGACTGGGGCCAGGGGAACGGGAAGTGACTGCTAATGCATACAGGGTTTCTTTTTGGGGTGATGAAAACATTCTGGAATTAGATAGTGGTAATGGCTGTACAAGTTTGTAAATTATACACTTTAAAAGGGTGAATTTTATGGTATGTGAATTATATCTTATCTTTTAAAAAATTTTTAAAAGATTAGCACTGCATAAGCGATTTCAAATGCCCTGAAACTGCAAGAGATCCTATGTGAAAGAAATTTGACAGATGCTTTTCTAAATTTGAAAACTTTCCTAAAAATGTGCGTATAACCAATAAAGAGTAGCAAAGCTAAAAGAAACTGTTCTAAAAAATCCGTCATAAATATATTTCAATCAATCATGCTACAGGAAGAACTGAATTATCTTTCTCTCTGTGGAAAATCATTATAAATTTGTTGTCATATGAAGAGGCAATGACAGTATAAAACCAAAGAGTCTAGGAGAAAAATACGAGAGATGTGTCAAGAAAATAATAAAATTATCTTGTTTTCCTGAATTTGTATCATGTTTATATTTATCCATTTTTTTAAATGAGTGATTTGTTAGATCTCTTCTTATTCTTAATTTAAAACTCACTTTTGTAACTAAAAAATTGTTAGAGGGCAGGGAGAGTGTTTCACTGGGCTGGAAGTGACATCACACCCATATGAATATGGTCTCTCCTGTTTTTTCATCCATGAAGCCAGAGTGGAAGACTTGGAACAGGGCATGGCTGTCTCTTTTCCTCATTCTGCCTTCTCTATCAAGGTAGCAGACTCAGGTGCCACCCCAGACAGAGAGCTGGGGTAGGCAGCCTGGGACAGCCCCCTTCAGGAACGGGGCCCTCTCTCCTGTCCTGAGGCTCTCACACCTTCTCTTCCAGGGATCCTGGGTGCAGTCTTTTTTTTTCAACAAGGCAGCCCTGCTGAGACCTGGGTCTCCTCTTAAGTCACACGGATAGAGCAGACTAATCTGGTGTCCCTGGGGTCAACTTAAATTATCCAGAGTCCTTCACAGTGTCTAGCCTGGTGCACTGGAAACCTGCTTTACTTTTGGTTTTTGGGTTTTTTGTTTTTTTGAAATGGAGTCTCACTCTGTTGCCCCAGGCTGGAGTGCAATGGTGCCATCTCGGCTCACTGCAATCTCCACCTTCCAGGTTCAAGTGATTCTCCCGCCGCAGCCTCCTGAGTAGCTGAGATTACAGGCAACCACCATCATGCCCAGTTAATTTTTGTATTTTTGTAGAGATGGAGTTTCACCATGTTGGCCAGGCTGGTCTTGAACTCCTAACCTCAGGTGATCTGCCCGCCTTGGCCTCCCAAAGTGCTGGGATCACAAGCTGTAAGCGTGAGCCACCGCGCCCGGCCTGCTTTAGTTTTTAGAGTTAAATCTCCCATTAGCAACATAACTACTTTGCTCTTTATTTTTTATTGTCCTGGGCAAAGACTTCTCCCCTGGACATCACAGAAGAGAAGATTGTTAGGGATCAGGATTCAGGACTTCCTGGGTCCTCTGACTGTGATAAAACCTCACACTTGGAAAACTTGTTACTCTCTGAAAAAAAAACAAAGTATGATCCAGGATATGGAGACAGGACCCGGGTAGACGGGTTACTGGAAGGATGAAGACTTAACCTCAATGCAGCAGATGGGTGAGTCTAGAGAAGAGAAAGATGTGACTATAAAGATGGGAAGTGGAGGGTGGGGACTCCCGAGAAGATCCTGTAAGGCCTTGAACACCGGGAATGCCCTCCTCACAAGACTTAGGGGCTTCATATTCTAAAAACACCTCTGAAGAACCCACATGAATGTTCCCTGCCAGAAGTGCTAAAACTGTCAATAGATGCTAATTTCAGTTCTACTACCTGGCCCCCTCCTTATGACGTCATCCCAAAGACTCCGAGACAGACAACTATGGAGAGAGAGATGTCGGGGGATAAATGTCATTGGCCCCAATAATGCCCCAGGTCACTTTGCAGATTTTCTGTGTTCTGACATAGTTTGTGCTATGTTCATAGTAATGACCATCAAACCTTAGCATTTAACATTTTACAATTTTTATGAACTCATTGGTTCCTTATAGCTCCATGATAAGTACAACAGTATAATTGTAACAATTCTACAGATAAGAAAACTGAGACCTGGAGAAGGAAGTGATGGCCTGACCAAAGGTTGTCAAGTTTCCAAGTATTTTTATGCCTAGAAGGTTGCCTCTGTTTCTGTAATGTGAATGAAAATCCCTCCAAGTCTGGGAGTCAGAGTAATCTAGCCTGCAGTTTTCCGTGGAGGTTCTTTATACATAGAAGGTGAGGGCTGTCTCCAAATATAATAAGCTCTGAAGAAAGGCCACCACCACCTCCACCTGTCCTTCAGACAATGGCAGATGAATGTTTTGTATAGCATTGATCTTCAGGACTTCTGAATCATAGAGCTCTCTCCTTTAAGAACTGTGGATTTTATAAAAACCTGTTGCTGGTCAGCTCTCTTCTCAGACAATAGAGCAAATTCACCTTACTCTCCAGCCTCAATCATAACTCATCTTGAATGGATAAAGAAAGTAAGAACACAAAGGCTGAGTGTGGTTGCTCAAAACTGTAATCCCAGCATTTTGGGAGGCCAGGACAGGAAAATTACTTGAGCTCGGGAGTGTGAGACCAGCCTGGGAAACATAGTGAGATCCTGTTTTTACAAAAAATAAAAAACTAACCAGGTCTGGTAGCACGCACCTGTAGTCCCAGCAACTCAAGATGCTGAGGTAGGAGGATTGCTTGAGCCTGGGAGGTTGAGGCTGCAGTGAGCTGAGATCATGCCACAGCACTCCAGCCTGGGCGACAGAGTGAGACCAAAAAAGAAATCACATAAAATAAAGAAGACTGCACAGAAGACTCAGTTTGAAAGCTGCCGCACACTAAGTGGCAACAGAGCAACACATTCCAAACATCCAGCCAGTGGCCAGGACCGGGCATCTGACTAGGAGGAGCCCATGTCCTTTCTCCAGCCCTGTGTGAGCTGGGGATGATCCACCGGGCTCTCTGATCCTCTGCTGCAGCCATGTCCAAGCACCTGCCAGCCAGGAGGTCCTGCAGAGACTCACTCTGGTTGAATCAGAAAAAGAGTCATATCCAACTAAGAGGACAGGATAGGGAGGAGAGAGCGGACCACAGAGGTGTGAGCCATGCAGACCCAGAGCAGGGACACGTGCAGGGCAGCGAGCTCCGAACTCCTGATAGAGGCAGGACCAAGGGATGCTGTCCACCAAAGTAGCCCTCAAAAATAGTTCCCACAGAGGCCTGTCCCCCAATTCCATCTCCTTTGGAATTTAGCAATTCAATTAATGGAATACATCAGATCAGGGAAGGTAATGGACTATTAGTTGTTCATACCGTAGTAGAAGTTGTTTAATTGCATTGCCTCCCTCTCTCTCTCTCTAATGCAGGGCGTCCACTCTTTTGGCTTTCCTGGGCCACACTGGAGGAAGAAGAATCGTCTTGGGCCATACATCAAATACACTAACACTAATGATAGCTGATGAGCTAAAAAAGAAATAATCGCAAACAAACCTCACGATGTTTTAGAAAGTTTATGAATTTTGTTGGGCCACATTCAAAGCTGTCTTAGGCCACATATGGCCTGCGGGTAAGACAAGCTTGATCTAATGTATTTATCTATCTATGTAATTCATGCCGACTGTGAACAGCCCAGTACCCACAGGTGTTGAACATTAAAAGGTAACACAAAACTGCAGGTAAATTCCAGCCCCAACTGAAGCAGGGTAGAGATGCTTTAATAATCTACCTATTATTCATCCACCTCTTCCTGCCTCTTTCCACCCATTTACCCACTCGTGCATCAGTGATTAACAATTCCGACTATGTGCCAGAGCCTTTGGATTAGCTCGGTCCCCTTTCCCAAGAATCTCATGATCTGCAGGGAGAGACAGATACGTGAACACCACAAGGTGACACAGTAGGGACACGGAGTGTCACAGAGGGCTTCCGAGAGGACGATTCAGGGGAGCAGGACCCTAAAAGATAAGTAGAAGTTGATGAGGAGGAGGTGGTCATGAAAGGACATTCCAGGTGGAGGGAGCCGCAGATGAAAAGTCAGAGAGTCTGGGAAGATCAGGGCCAAATCCAGAGTTCACCCTGGGAGGAATTCTCTTTTATTACTGGTTTGAGACAATAACTAATGTTTCCCACATTTTCCAGTCATAGGTCCTGTTTGGGGTTGACTTAACGTTAGAATGGTAATGGTAAAAGAAAGAAAAAGCAGATGGAACAACATGCCAGGAGTGGTAATAAGTAAGTCAAGTTCTGGGAATATCGAGTTAGCGAGCCAAGCTGATGTGGTTAATTCAAGCAGTCCTCCTACCCTGCAAAGAAGATGGAAAACTATGCCAAGCCAGTGGCTCGGCATGGGAGAGGCCATAGTGGCAACCTTCCAAAAATAAAGTATTACATTGCTGACATATTAGTGTTTATTTTCTGGGGCCCACTTAGTAGGAAGGGGCACTGTCCCCCAAATCCAGATCACAGAAATATTTCCCACATTCACCCCAACACATAGAGCTTCCTCAAAGTTAAGAAATTCTATTTTTAAAAAATGATAAAACCCCAGAAAATATTACGAGCTACCATTTATTCGTATCTTTGAATATGTTTTTTAAATCAGATTGCTTTCCTAGCTTAGGCACCCCTTTTAGATTAACCACAATGAAAGACTGTGATTTTGGATGGGACAAGGGAGATGGGAATTATGAGAAAGAGATCCCTGGCAGGGTCCAGAGTGTAGAGGTATAAACCAAAAAGCGACTGCAGCAAGTCTCAATCGATTCACGGTTTATTTATCCAAGGACGCACCCTGGAAAAAAAAACACAAATCACAGGAGCATCTGTGATCTCTGCTTTTTCTAAAGGGGGTTTTGGGAACTTCAGTCTTTAAAGGGGGAAAGACAGGCAGGAGGGGGAACATAGGGAGGGAGGATAGGCAGTGAGGCAGATGGTTACGTTCTTGTGAGGCTCTGCTAAGCCCGCCCCCATCCCGCCCCACCCCCCCCATAAATCTACATTTTACATGTGAAAAGGAGTAGAGGAAAAGAAAAAGTCAATTTTGCATTGTCTCCTACTTAGTAAATCTACATTTTATATAAGATAAACACATAAAAAGAGGGAGTAGAGAAAATGAGGCTGACATGGGATTGTGAAATTATAACTATGGGTTTAAGAACAAAAGGAAGACAATATTGGTGACTCAGTCCCCAAGCTTAACTTCCCCTTTAATATAGTAAATTTGGGTCCCAAGTTGTTTTTTGTGGGTTTTTTTGGTTTTGTTTCTTGTGTTTTTTGTTTGTTTGTTTTTTTTTGTTTGTTTGTTTGTTTGTTTTTCACAGAGATTAGGAAAAGCTTAGAGTCAGAAAATGCCAACCAGTCTCTTGGTCAAGGCAAGAGGAAGATGGAAGTATGCTAAGGGCAAGCTTTGCCCTTTCTCCATGCCCTAGAGTTTCAGTTCTGGGAGTTAAAGTCTGTGTCACAACTTAGGATCTTCAAGCTATGAAATGCCTGGATCTGAAGGAAACAGCTGCTGGATAGGATCATCATCATCATCAACATCGATCATAGATTTTTAGCACTTCTTATAGTTGAACAGTGCTAATTACTTCACATGAATATTCTCTATCTCCACAACAACCCAGGAGGGAGGTGTTATAATCCTCATTTTACAGATATGAACTCTGAGACTTGGGGAAGTTGCGTGCCCTGGACTGCACAGCTTTGAGGAGCAGAGCTGAGATCTAGTCTGGGTCTGCTTTACTTGTGTAACTGAAGTGCAGGTTCAGTCACTTACCACTTGCAGGCCCAATTAACAAGAGCAAGGTCTGGTATACAGAAGGTAATTTTTTAATTCCGAAGCCAACTTAGGGGAAGTAGTATAGATTACACTACAAAGCATTTGCTTTTACTCACCTCTGGGCTATTTCCTTTTTGCAGGACTCAGACAGAGTGGGCACACGTGCAGACTTGAGTAATCAGCATACAGTAAATATGTGAATGGTTGGCAAGGGCACTGGGAGGATAATCGCCTCACCCCATCTGTATCAAAGACATGATGCTTTGTATTATTGGAGAGGTTGTACTCTTTGCCCAGGGCTGCTGTAACAAAGTGGCTTCAGACAACAGAAATGTATAGTCTCAACATTCTGGAGGCTGGAAGTCCAAAATCAAAGTGTTGGCAGGGCCATGCTTTTCCTAACAACTCTAAGAAGAATCTAGTGTTTGCCAGCAATACTTGGCAGTCCCTGGCTTGTAGATGCATCACTCACATGACCTCTGCACACGTCTGTCTCTGTGTTCAAATTACTCCTTTTATAAGAACACCAGTCATATTGGATTAGGGCTCACCCCAATGACCTCATTTTAACTTGATTACTCTGTAAAGATCCTAACTCCAAATAAGGTCACTATCTGAAGTATAAGGGTTAGAACTTCAGCATATCTTTTTAGGGGGACATAATTCAACCCATCACATACCTCAACTGCTAATGTTCCAAGTTCAACGTTGATTCATACACTGCCTGCCTTTGGCTCCCACCTAACCCTGCTCTGAGAATAATGCTGTCCCAATGCCTCCACAATGCTGGAGATTGTCTGGATCTGTGGTTGGAACAGCCCGTTCCCAGCGCTGAACCTCACCCCATCCAAGCTCATCCCTATTGTGCTGCCCATGGGTTTCAATGAGGTGGGAAGGGACCTCTCTACAGGCAACTCGCCAATGTCACTTTTGTTCCCACTTGCTAACAGCATCTGGCAGCTCAGCACTAAAAGCCTGGTGCCTCTCTGTCATAATCAGTTTTTTGTCTGCTGCTTCCGGTTGGGCAATTTACATGCAGCTGTGGACAGTCAGCCATTTCCCCAAAAGCTATTGTGTGCCTAAGAAGAAAAACTTGAGTCTTTTTAATTAACCACTGTCTCTCAACATGGAAGCCAAAAGCAAGCATATTCACTTTACCTCACTTCACCCACAGATGTTCCCCTGAGGTAAGGGAGTTGGGGGAACCATATGATATGGTAGTATTTGTATTACGTTTCTAAGCACTTTTCCATCCATAATGTCTTGGAAATAAACAGCAGGGGCAGGAATCCCCACTGGGCTGATGGGGAAACTGGGGCCAACCCTTGTGATTAAATAATTGGCAAGTGGTCTCCTGCGCCAGGCATCATTCTATTTTGTCTCGACTCTCCCATTCATAAGGTCAAGAAAAACCTTATTATTTAAACAAATTCTGAGCAAGGATAACATCTAACATCTAGAATGGCCCCTGTTCTTCCAACTACATTGAGTTTTCATTTGGAGGAAAGCACTAAGTTTCTTTGTGCCCCTGTGCCTTTGCACTGGCTGTTCCTGCTACCTGGAAGATACCTCCCTTCAGTATTCTTCCTTCAAGTTTCGGCTCACGAGTCAGAGCCCCCAGGGAGCATTTCTTAATGCTTCCAACTGGGTCACCTCTCCCATCACATACTCTCATAGAACCTTGCACTTCTCCAAACATGTAGCACAACTGAAATTAGTTGATTTGTTGTGTGATTATATGTTTAACAACATATTTCCTGGGAGACCAAGAGCAGGAACCAAGATGTCTTATTCATTCCTATTTCCCAATGCCCTCATCTTCCTAGAACCGAGCTTCTCATGTGACTCAATGAATATCTGTCAGATGAATGAATGAATGAACATCATCTCCTCCATCACCCCCTGCCCCCAATAGAACTACCCCTTCCTCTACACTATGCCCCTATCCCCTAGCACTTTGTTGATAACTAGAATATAACTAAGGTGACAACACCTTCAAACAAAAAGTTGTGACAGTCACATGATACATAATCCATGTGCTGAAATAAAAGTTTGGAAGTGGGATCAGCATAAAGTTCATGACACAGAAGTGTTGTAATTTGTTGCATGTTAATTTCGGTTGTATTATTTTTTATTTGTCTCCTCTTCCAGATCCTCCTTGAGGATGGCGACCCTGTCTTACTCCTTCGGGACATAGCACAAATGTTTGTGAAATGAATAAACTAATGAATGAATAAACACAACCAGTAGTTAAAGTAGAAAATACTTTGCAATGCTAGCAAACATTGCCCAATAAATTGCTTTGGTAAAATAGAGGTGCTTCTGTTTTAATATCAGAATTTTCTTTAATAAGAGAACATCTGAAAACCTGTTAGAATGAAGAATTTTCTACTCCATTTTCCATGAAGACTTTCTCATAGCCTTACAAATTTGGGACTCTCGTGCTATATTTCCATGCTGATCAATCTTAAAGTATAATGAGCATACAAAACCCAGAACTCACATCAGAAGTAGAAATACGCACTCTCTGAGGACTTAAACATTATTCCTGGCCAAAATTGCTCCACATATTTAGGAATAGACACAGTAGCCAAAAGTAGAGCTAACATTGGGTCATGGAAAGAAGAGAAACTTTGAAGTCAGATTGACCTGGATCTTCCAGGGGCCAATGCTTCACTGACTTTATTAAGCACAGAATCACAGGGGGGCTGGAGGGGTGGGGCGTCTTGTTAGTATGCAGATTCTGACTGCCTAGGACTAAAGTGGGGCTTGGTATTCTGCATTTTCAACAAGCTCCCATGTGATGCTAACACTGCTGGCCATGGACCATGGGCCACCCTTTAGAGCATATAGCTTAATTTACCCAAACGTAAGATGGGGCTGGCAACCCATCTCTTTGAGAGGCTGTACTGAGAGGCTGTAGGGACATTGAATTGCGATCAAATGTGAAGCTCGGCCTGATTGCCTCTACCTCTCCTTTGGTGGGGTAAGAGTTCAGGTTAACAAATACTGGAAAGAACCTTTGAGGTACTTAAATCCTCACCTCTTTTCCAGAGTGGTAGATTTAACAGAAAGGTCTTCTGGTGCAGGTAACTAGTCATCTTCTCGGAAACCTCCAAGTTCCAGGAGCAGCAAGGAATCTCTTTTGGGTAAGTGACATAATTCTGTTCCATTCCCACTGGTCACTGCTGCTGTCTTAACCATTACACGCTCAATAGATGTTGCCTACACTAAAATATGACAAACAAGTGAACAGATACATAAGCCAAAAAATGCAAAAACAGGCAATCAAGCCTAATTCAAGTCTTATTATTTCATATGTATAGCATTCTCAAGCTTGAGACTTTGCATTGTTTTATAGTGTGCAGACAATCATGGCAGGCATTTCTAAAGGGAGAAAGCAGAGGAAAAGAAAAATCAGGACTCGACTGTGAATGAGGTTTTGGGATAATGACAGGCTCCTTGGCTGGTGATTCACAACCAACCATTATATGATCTCCACCTGATTCTCTGGCCGTCCCTCTCATCACAGCCTCGTCCCACCACGCTCAGTCCATGCCATGCTGCTTCCTGGTCCTGAACAATCTGTCTTCCTGCCCTACCCCAGGGCCTTTGCACACACTATTCCTACCACTTTGAATGCTCTTCTCCACTTGTCCAGGATATAAACACCAGCCCATCTTTCAAGACCTCATAGGTAAAGTCCTTCCTGACCCCTCCCCGACCTGAAATGACCCCTCCCTGCTCTGGCCTGCCCCACCATACCCCCTCAGATTGCCACCACTTGTATCTATTTATAATCTGTTTCTGCATTTGTTTCTGGCTCCTATACTGAGTTCACTGAAGCAGTCACTATGCCACTCTGTTTGTCTGTATGTGCAGAGGTCACACCTCTATCTTAGGAGGTCTTAGTCTTTTATTTTTTCTTTCTGAGACAGTCTCACTCTGTCTTTCAGGCTGGAGTGCAGTGGCATGATCATGGCTCACTGCACTCTTGACCTTCTGGGCTCAAGTGATCCTCCCACCTCAGCTTCCCAAGTAGCTGAGATCACGGACATGTGCCACCACATCTTTTTTTTTTTTTAAAGTTCTGGGATACATGTGCAGAACACACAGGTTTGTTGCATAGGTATACATGTGCCATGGTGGTTTGCTGCACCTCTCAACCCGTCATCTAGGTTTTAAGCCCCGCATGCATTAGGTATTTGTCCTAATGCTCTCCCTCCCTTTGTCCCCCACCCCCCAATGGGCCCTGGCGTGTGATTATTTTTTGTAGGGACAGGGTTTCACCATGTTGATGAGGATGGTCTCGAACTCCTAGGCTCAAGCAATCCTCCCATCTCAACTCCCAAAATGCTGGGATTACAGGCGTGAGCCACTGTACCCAGCTTTAGTCTTTTTTGAATAAATGAATCTATCCTTGTGGCAACACTACATCAATGCCTAACTCTATGTGTTGATCACACGAAATTGCTTTTTCTTTTTTTGCTGATACGTCTATTTCCCCGTTAGACTGTGAGCTCCTTGAGGACGGGTCCTGGGCCCTACATCTTTGGTACCTGTTGACCCCCAAATATTTGTTTAATGAATACGAGTTGCTTTGGATCAAAGGCCAATAAACCTCCCTCACAATACAAAGAATAAATGCATGATGATAAAGATTTCTAAAGGTTGTCAAGTGCATGTGTTGATTTATGGAACAAATTAATACGACAGCATCAACACTTACAGCGCTGCTGAATCAGTTTCAGCAATTATGTGTACCCAAGGCAGGGCACAGCTGCTTGCGAGACACGACATGAAAGAGGTCTCCCTTGGTTTGCTCAAAGGTCTTCAAGATATTTTTAGTTGACAAACAACCACGTGTCACTCATCAGTTAAACCAAATTGTACAACTTGTTAGACAGTCTCTCATATTAATTTTGAAGGCTCTGTATGTGGATTCAATCCCCCTGGGTGCTGAGTCTTCCCCAAAACCAGAGGCAGGACACATATACGCTTGAAAAATCCTGACCCCATGGCTTCTTTTACCCACAGTCTTATCCCACCCATGTCAGTGCAATTTTGCACCAACTTCCACAGGGAATTAACAACATGGTCTAGATAATCAGTAAATTCTCTAAGAACCCCTGAAAATATCTAAAGGTATGGGAGCTATCTAAGCTCTCCTGCCGCAAAGTATATTTAGAAGTTTTATCAAAAGAGACTATATAGTACACATTAAATGTTGCATGTGTGTGATACATATAGACACTGATCGTTCTGAGCCTCCAGCAATCCCCCAGACAACCCATCTCTGAGCCGATGGGAGGGGGCTTTGGAAAGGGAGTTATGGCATTTTAAAGCAAACCTCACAGGTGCCTGGAGATTCTGGAAGGTCACTACATGAGCCGATGTGCTGACTTCCTGGTACCCAAGGCTCAAGCAAGGTAACAACAAATCTTGCAACGAGGCTCGCCTTGTCACAGAGCCAGGCTTCAGATGTGAGAGAGCAGCAGAAAATCACTTGTGACCTTTCCAACGCAGTTGCTCCCTCACCTCAACTGCCCCATCTCCCAAGCTCTCCATAGGAATGGACTCTCCCTCCTGCCTTCTGGGGGTAAATATTTTTAAATAGGATTGCTTAGTTTTATATATGCAAAAACTAGTTGTAAAATATGTGGGGAAAAATATAGTGGAACGCAGAAGCACATTCAGAATATCCACAGCAATTATAACGCATCTAAAAATACGTTTCACAAGACAAATACAACTGCTTTCTATGAAAATGTTCTAAAAGACATTTTCAAAAGACCAAAAATGAGAGATTATTGGATGTGAAGACACACACTGTGTATTTCTTTACTCTTCCCCAAATTAATTCATGAGTATGATGCTATGTTAATCGGAATCCCAATGGTTATTTTAACTGAACAAATTGATCATTAAGGTCACTTGGAAAACAAATGTGCAAGAATAGTAAAGATGCCATGTAAAAAAAAAAACAGAAGGGAACTTGAGAGCAAGTTTCAGATACTGAAATGTATATTAATCTAAAATAATTTAAAAGATTTAGTAAGGATGGGGTTAGGATACAGCAACACCCTTCAGGCTATTTCATAGCCGACAGAGAAATAACTAAGACACGGAGACCAAGGGGACCCCAGAGGCCAAGCAGGAAGTCAGAAGGAGCAGCCGGATGGGGACCTGGAATTGACAGGGCAGCTGCTTGCTAGGTCTGCTTTGCTGAGTGCTATCAGATGCCTCTCAGCCCACTAACATATGTGACAGGAAAGAAATATATATATAAGTATTCCCAAGTATTTCTTGCCCCTCATCTTTAATGAAAACAAAAGAGTATGGTACCAGCAAATAAACAAACATAAATCAGCGTAAGAGAAGGCAGTACAAAAAACACCTGTTACACATGAAAATTCAGTGAGTGGAAAACGGCTTTTCACATCAATCAGGAATAAACAGACTATTTAATAAAGTGTATTGAAAAAATCAGCGATCTTTTGGAAAGAGATGATTAATAGATATAAACATACGTATTATAGATTACTATCTCACTCCACACATAAAAATAAAATTTCAGTGGCTTAAAAATATAGCTGCAAAATCACTACAAAGAAATGTAGAATTATTAAGACTCAAAGGCCTTTTTTGTCTTTTTTTTTATTTTTTTTTAATGTCACAGAAAACCCAGAAGCTATTAAAAGGGGGACAGTAATTGACACATCTGGCTACATAAAAACAAACCCTCTACCAGCCTGGGCAACATGGCAAAACCCCATCTCCACCAAAAATACAAAAATTCGCCAGGCATGGTTGCATGCGCCTGTAGTCCCAGCTACTCGAGAGGCTGAGGTGGGAGGATTGCTTGATCCCAAAGTCAGAGGATGCAGTGAGCCAAGATTGTGCCACTGCACTCCAGCAACCCTGTCAAAAAAAAAAAATCCTTAAACCTACTCCATGTTGAAAGAAGTACCAGATAAAGGCAATATATTTACAACCGGAAAAGAAAAAATAGCTGTAATATGTTGAAAATGCCTAATAAACAATGAAAAGAAAAGCACTCAACTTTAAACGATCAAATTTCAAGTAGGTAATTCACAAAAGAAATAGCCTATAAGTTTGTTTAAAGATTCTCAATCTCTTTAGTAATTAAAAATATATATACCAAAGCCATATTTTCCCTACAGGACTGAAAACAGGTTGGTGAGGGTGTGGAAACATCATCCTCTTGTCCATTCACAGTGGAAGTTGAAATTCACGCAACACTTTTGGAATGCAATTATCTAATATCTATTGAAAAACTTAGTCCTTGACCCTGCATTTTATTTCTAAGACTTTCTCATTCAAAAATATTCCCTCCTATACTCAGAAATACAGTGCCACGTGATTTGTAAATAGTGAAAATGGGGAGAATATTTTTTCTTGAGTCAATTGTGTAAAATTATATAATATTCTTCAGCCAGTAGAAAGAATGAGTTAAATCTAAATAAAATGATACGAACAGATGTCCATAATATGAATACTGCCTGACACTTCCCATTTAAATTCAAGACTGTGGACTTGCTGTTATAATCACTCCTATATTGCATCCGTATCTTCTTTCTTCCACACGAAGAATAACAGTTCTCAAGATACATGATAGAATTTTAATATCTCATAATTATTCATTTGCTTCATCCCACATTACATACATAACAATTTTGGAATAACAGCATTAATACAACCACCACCAATATGATTTCTGAAAGTCAAAAAGAAATTGTTTTTGCATTTGATCTTATTCTCCTCCCATTTTTATATATTTACATGGTCAGAACATTTAGCAACTACAGATTATTCTCCGTCCCTTTAAGAAAAAAAAAAAAAAATTGGCACGGTGCAGTGGCTCACGCCTGTAGTCCCAGCACTTTGGGAGGCCAAGGAGGGCAGATCACCTGAGGTCGGGAGTTCAAGACCAGCCTGACCAACATGGAGAAACCCCGTCTCTACTAAAAATACAAAATTAGCCAGGCATGGTGGCACATGCCTGTAATCCCAGCTACTTAGGAGGCTGAGGCAGGAGAATCGCTTGAACCCAGTAGGCGGAGGTTGCGGTGAACCAAGATCACGCCATTGCACTCCAGCCTGGGCAACAAGAGCGAAATTCCATCTCAATATATGTTTAATGCTTACCACTAGTCCTTATGTTGTCTTTCTAGTTGTTTGGGTCATCCGAAGTTCATTTGCCAATGGATTTCTCTTTAAAGACTCAAAAGAACTGTATTTCTTGAGTTCTTGCATACAGGTAATAGTCTGTTCCCTTTTATACTTAAATATCAGTGTTGATGGGCATAAAATCCTTGGCTTACACATTTTTTCCTCAAGTATATTTAATGTTACTCCTTTGTCTTATGTAATGAAGCATCACTTTCTAAAACTGTCATGACAATCTCATTTTGTTACCCTTTAAAATCACTGGTTCTTTGGGCCTAGATGCCTATAGGACTTTTTTTCTTTATGGTTCAGTAATTTTACTGAGATACATCTTGGAGTTGTTTTATTTCCATATCTCAGGACTAGAGTACGCTCTTTCAATATGGAGTTTTTAAATCATATTTTATTTCAGGAAAGTTTTGTTTTATAGTTTTCGTATTTATTCTGTTCTTTTGCTTTGGTTTTCTTCTTCAGGGACTCCTACTGTCTACATATTGGATTTTCTTTGCTTATCTTTAATATTTGCCTCTTTCTCTTGAATTCTTTTTTCTATTTTCATTAGTCTTTCATTTTTTTTTTCCTTTTCACATCTATTTCAATGAAGACATTTACAATGTTGACGTTCTCTTCAATTCTTTCCAATTTAGTCTTTATTTTTTTTAATATGTGATTCTTTCGTGAGTTCTGTCACTTGGATTCTGAGTTTTTCTCATTCTGATTTATGGCATTCTTTCAAACATTGTATTATAATGTATTTCATACATTTGAAATAGAAGGTTATACTTTTGTTGTTTTGTGGCTTCTTTGTCTGCAGAAATGCTATTCTGCTCCTTATTCTCTTGCTCTCTTACAAAAACTTTGGATTGACTTTGGTCTTCTTTCCTGTGGCTTATTTTCATGTAAAACTAATTTTCCTGAACTTCTAGGAGGCATTGTTCAGAAGTTACAAACACAGACTTCACAGGACTCCTTCTTCTGTTGTTTTTGTCTGGTCAAAAATACGTGGCTTGCTCTCAGAGATTTCCTGGCCCTGTTTTCTCCTTTTTTTTTTTTTTTTTTTTTGGGGGACAGTCTCGCTCTGTCGCCCAGGTTGGAGTGCAGTGGCACGATCTCGGCTCACTGCAACCTCCACCTCCCGGGTTCAAAACAATTCTCCTGACTCAGCCTCCCGAGTAGCTGGGATCACAGGCGCCTGCCACCATGCCTGGCTAATTTTTGTATTTTTAGTAGAGATGGGGTTTCACCATGTTGGCCAGGCTGGTCTCGAACTCCTGACCTGGTGATCCACCCCACTCGGCCTCCCAAAGTGCTGGGACTACAGGCGTGAGCCACCACACCCAGCCTGTCTTCTCACTCTTATCTGGACTTTATCTTTATCTCTACCATCCCCGTCTGGCTGTTTTGATTCCACAGTCAGCCGTTTCTCATGCATGTGGGAGCCTCGCCTGGAAGCGGACCTTGGGCCATCAGTTTTAAGAGCCCACTAGGGCTTCCCTTGCATGATCCCTCTATAGGTTTGAGCAAAATCTCTCCCAGAATTGGCTGGATTCTCTAATTTGCCTGCCATCTGCAGTAAATATTGGCTAATTTGCGATTTCCCTGCACTCAGGTTTATCGAAGACTCCATTTCTTCTGCTGCTTCTGCTCACACAGATGCTAATACCGTGCAGATCATGTGGCTATCAGAGACTTTTTTTTTTTCCCCCACCATGTTTTGGGATTTGTGAAGATACCTTAGTAGCTAACTTTGTTATAAATGTTGCCCATGTACCTTTGGTTTTGTTCTCTAATTGCTTCATCTGGTTTCTGAGGGATCTAAGGACATTCAAAAACTATGCTGCTGACGTTGATGGTTTTCTTCATTTGGGTTTTTTTCCCCTGTAGCCTTTCTACACTCATGTTTTTTAAAAAAGTGACTGGGCACAGTGGCTCATGCCTGTAATACCAGCACTTTGGGAGGCCAAGACAGGCAGATTACTTGAGGTCAGGAGTTTGAGACCAGCCTGGCCAACATGGTGAAACCTCGTCTCTACTAAAAATATAAAAATTAGCCAGATATGGTGGCGCATGCCTGTGATTCCAGCTACTCGGGAGGCTGAGGCAGGAGAATCGCTTGAACCTAGAAGGCGGCGGTTGCAGTGAGCCAAGATCGTACCTCTGCATTCCAGCCTGGGCAAGAGTGAGACTCTGTCTCAAAAAAAAAAAAAAAATTAAAAACTTATTTATTTTAGAGACAGGGTCTCGCTCTGTCACCCAGGTTGGAGTGCAGTGGTGCAATCACAGCTCACTGCAACCTCAAGCACCTTGTGGGCTCAAGCAATCCTCCCACCTCAGCCTTCCAAGTAGCTAGAACTAACGGTACAAGCAACCATGCCGATTTTTTTTATTTTTGGTAGAGACAGGGTCTCACTATGTTGCCCAGGCTAGTCTCAAACTCCTGACCTCAAGCCATCCTCTTGCCTCACGGGCATGAGCCACTGCACACAGTCAACATTGACTTTTTACTATGTGAACTTTTGTAGTCTTTGAGTTTTTCACCACAATGAAGCATTACTTTTTTAAATTTATATCTCGGTTGATACACCACTTCTCCAGGAACACTATCCTTGACCTACCCTACCCTAATACCAGATATCAACATTATTACCCTCGGTGTAATGTGTCACAGCTCTTTATATCCTTCCTTCACGTCACTACTCTTGGTTTCTCATTATAAAAGCATGTGATCATTTTACAGTTGAGGAAACTGAGAGCTTGAGAAGCAGAGGTAATTTTCCCAAAGAAATGAAGCTGTTGGAAGTTAGGAAATTAGTCCAGATCTGTCTAACACCAGGGCCTTGCCTTCCTGTGTGTGTGGCATTGCCCTGCAAGAGCCAGAGGTAATTCTCCAAAGACTGCAGTAGGCAGACACTGGTGTGAGGGCAGTATGCAGGGTGGAGCCAGAGGCTGCAGAGAAAATGTTTCCCTAGCTGAAAACCGGGACGTAAGTGCTTAGCATGGAGGACCTTGTGGGTCAGCATGGAAGCAAATCTATCTCATGTAAGAGGCAGTAATATACAATGGTTAAGTGCATAGCCCGTGGAGCAGGGACACCTAGGTTCGAACTCTGGCTCTGCAACTTAATAGACCTCGAGAGAAAATTACACACCTGCTCTGTCTGTGCCTCAGGTTTCTCATCTGCAGAATGGAGAGAATAAGAGTTATTTCATTGTTATTTTGCAGATCCATTAAGTTAATATACATAAATCACTTAGAACATTGCCTGGCATATGATAAGTGCCCAACAATTTTAGCTATCATTATTACAAAAGAATGGGGGTGGGGTGGGGAGAGGCTCAGAGTCTTCTGTGATTGGGGCTCTGTTTGGTTTTATTTTTCCCTTTAGCTGCATCCTCTATGCATATGGCTCTTGATACTAAGCCCCCATATTTGCACCCAAAGGAGCCCCCCATCTAGTCATATCATCCAGACCAATCAGAGACGAGAGGTTGGTTAAGGAATCAGCATTCAGAAAAACTAGTTCCTTCTGGCCTTTGATAGACTCTCATTGGGTTTTTCTGGATTTCCCCCCAAGCCTAGGTCCACAGCTTGAAGCTTCTGATAAAATTCTAAAATTCCTCCTCATCTCACCTCAGATAGGTGGGGGGAAATCAAATTTGTCTACTTCAGAGTGTCTTGATGGCTGACATTAAAGGCAGCATCAGCCCAGCCCACAACGATGGGAAAATTTCAGGATTGAGGCTGTGAGAACAGGTGAGAGTTCCTCACTCACTAAGAAGAATATCAGAATGACCCAGCATCTTACCCACTCTATAGCCTGTTACTTAGCAGCATCTCTTGCTAGGGTATGGAGGGCTCATAGAACTTCGTTTCCACCTAGTGCTGCATTTTAACAGAAGACACCTTACCTTTAACCAAACAAGTGACTTTCTAATGGTGTGATCTCAGGCACCATGGCAGATAGATGAAGCGATGGTTGTCAGTAACCTTCAAACACTCTTCAACTAGAGCTCAGGTCCCCAAGCCAGAGTGAGGATGGGGTGTGGTCTAGACAGTAACCTCAACAGAGAGAGAGTGGAGGTCCCATGTGAGTGGTGGGGCTGGATAACTTGTGCGGGAGTGAAGACCCAAGAGCCTCAAGTGCTGAGACAAGCAGACATCACTGACCACTCCAGAAAAAAACAAAGATGCCCAAAAGATGGAAAAAATGGGAAAATGACAAAGAAAAACCAGAATCTGGTGGGAGCTACCTGCATATACTTCTGTAGTGGCAAATGCCAAAGAGACAGGAGACTAACAGGCAAGGATAAGGTGGAGCATTATCTTCCGAGTGTCAATAACCCACAGGGAAACATCAGCCAGAATTACCTTCCTACAGGGCAGGGGAGTGGGGTGAGAAAGTTAGAAGTGGACAGACCCTGGAGGCGAGAGGCTCTCTAAGAGCCAGCATAATGTCACAGTGAGATCCTGAGCACTGATGCCTGAAGGTGCATCAACAGCTGTACGCCCCAGCCTACCGAGAATGGTGTTATCCCACATTTAAGTTGAAGAAACTCAAAGAGGCCAAGCAACATGCCAAGGATCCCACAATGACACATCAGTGGGCAGCAAATTCAAATCCACGTCCTGTTGCTCAGCCTTTGCTCCTCATGACTGGACCAGGGTCTAACTCCTGACTCTGTCACCACCTTGCTGTGTGACCTTGTTCTGATGGCTTAGCCTCTCTGAATCTAAAACGCCTCATCTCAGAAACGGAGATGATTCCTTCAAGGCATATGTGTTTTGTATCTAATGCAGTGCCTAGAAAGCTTTGGTCTATCTGTGCCAACTTCCTGCCATCCATCATCCACTGCCATCTGCACATAATCCTTCAAGCAACCATTAATCTGCTGCCATCCTCCATCTTACCTGCCTCATTCTCTTCATTAAATCTATAGAAACTGCCTCCTAGAAAGAGTTATATAGCATTTGTGGAAAGTACATGGGGAAAGATTACAGTTTCATCAATGAATTCCAATAATTTTGACTTCCCTCCATGACATTTCAGAGCAGCCAAAATATGTGCTTTTCCTAGAGAGTCAACTGACATTTGGAAAATCATGTTTTCTGTCTTGTTGCAGGGAGATAATCCATCTAACCCTTAAACATCTGTCAATAAACTTGAGCAGGAGATCAGCTGAGAGGTCAACCCTCTGATGGCCTCCAAGGCCTTATCTGGAAGAACTCAGGGAGACCTGGCTGTGTGGCAGGGGAGGACGGGGCCCAGGAGTGCTATCACCTATGGATTCTCACCCTGACTGCAAGAGTCAGAAGGGCTTTCTGAGATGTTATGGCTCTATCTTTGCATTTCACAGATGGGGAAACTGAGGCCCAGAGAGGAGAAGCCAATTGTCCACATAACTGCTAAGCCTGAAACTTGCACTGATAGTCCAGGACATCAGTAGCCTGTACTTAGGGAACTGGGGATAGCCCATCATCCAAAACAAATCCAGTCTCCATCAATTGCTGGCAGGATGCTGGGTCCACAGCAAGTCTGTTTAGCCTAGTTTCCTGATGTGGTAAAATGGGAATGACAAAGTCATCCTCACAGGATTTAAAGAAGTGAGGATGTGAACACCCTGGCACAAATTTTTGCCAATAGTAGGCACTCAAATACAGTTTCATTCCGTTTTTTGGTGTTTTTTTTTTCTTTTTTTGGAGAGACAGGGTCTTGCTATGTTGCCTGGGCTGGTCTCAAACTCCTGGCCTCAGCAATCCTCCTGTCTCCACCTCCTGAGAAGCTAGGATTACAGGCACATGCCACAGCATCTAGCTAATTGTTTTTTTATTTTTTGTAGAGATGGGGTCTCACTTTGTTTCCCAGGCTGGTCTTGAACTCCAGGCTTCAGGCAATCCTCCCACCTCAGCCTCCCAAAATGCTGGGATTACAGGCATGAGCCACTGTGCCTAGCCCATTCCTCTTCCTGTCTAGAAGCAGACCTTGGCACAAGGATTTACATGCAAGTCGTTTACTTAAGAAATGATCCCAAGAAGCCCCAGATGGGGAGTGGGGAAGTCGACAGGAAGGAGAGAAAGCCCACGGAGAGAATATTAATAAGTAGGGCACACGCTGGGCTCCTGGGCCCAATCCCTCTGGTGACCTCTGGAAGACACTGTGGAGCCCCCCTTTCATCCTTGCTGAAGATGAGGAAGCTAATTATCTGTTCGCTAACTCTCATCCTTTGCTGGCTGAGGGCTGCTCCTAGGGGCCTCACTCAACTTCGCAGCACTTCCTGCATGCCCTGAGCACCAGCTGAGCAAGCCCCAGAAGACCCTGGGAAGGGAAGTCACAGGTGCTCGCCGCTAGAAGCCATCTACGTGCGTAAGAACAGTGAGCACCAGTGGAGGACCGGCACTGCACTGGGAGCGGCTGCCACAGCCCAGCCCTTGGGCCACTCAGCTCCAACCATGCTCCAAATTAAGCTCACTCTCACTGGATTTTCAATGTGATAACAGGTTACAGTTTCTTGTATACATAAATAAGCAAAGAAATTTAGAACAGAGGGAATCCTCCCACCTCAGCCTGCATCCGCCACTGAGCCTAGCAATTTTTTTTATTATTATTTTTTGTAATCGGGGTCTCACTATGTTACCCAGGCTGGTCTTGAACTCCCAGGCTCAAGTAATCCTCCTACCTCAGCCTCCCCAAGTCTTAGGATTACATGTGTGAGCTGCTACACCTGGTCCAGTGTGGTTCTTTATGCAAAGAAAGGCGAGGCACCCAGGCTGGAGTCCATGATAATTCAAACAAATTTAGAACAGTTCTTGCTGGGACAGTTGGTCCTGAGGTTATCATTAATATTCATCATTGGCCCAGAGCAGTGGCTCACACCTGTAATCCCAGCACTTTGAGAGGCCGAGGCGGGTGGATCACCTGAGATCAAGAGTTCAAAACCATCCTGGCCAACATAGTGAAACCCCATCTCTACTAAAATACAAAAATTAGCCAGGTGTGGTGGCAGGTGCCTGTAATCCCAGCTACTCAGGAAGCAGAGGCAGAGGTTGCAGTGAGCCCAGATCGTACCATTGGACTCCAGCCTGGGCGACAGAGCGAGACTCCCTCTCAAATACATATAGATAGATAGATTAGATAGATAGATAGATAGATAGATAGATAGATAGATAGATAGATAGATAGATAGATAGATAATCAACCTCCTTGTTATAGGCTATAGTGTTTCCCAAAACAAATTCATATGTTGAAGTCCTAACCCCCAGTAGCTCAGAATGTGACTATCTGGAGACAGGGCCATGAAAGAAATTATCAAAGTAAAATGAGCTCAATTAGGGTGGTTGGTCCCTAATCCAATATGACTAATGTCTTTATAAGAATAGTCCTTTTGGACACATACGGGCACAGGGAGGTGACCAGGACCACAGTCCCTAGTGAAAGGAAAGAGCCACAGAATCACCTTTTCCACAGAACCAAGCTAGGGCAGCAAAAACCCATAGTGAACACGAGCGACACCCCCAGTGCAATAACAGAGGATTTTGGAAACACAAAGCGGAAGCAAACAAAAAGAAGAAACACTTGCTGATACTAGATATGAAACAGAATTGATGAAATAAAGGACAGGAGGGATGGGCTAAGAAGCAGGACAGACCCATTGAAGAGTGCACTGCGGGGTGGGGCACGGTGGCTCACGCCTGTAATCCCAGCACTTTGGGAGGTCGAGGCGGGCGGATCATCTGAGGTCAGGAGTTTGACCTGTGAAGACACAGAGACAAGATGGCCATTGACAAGCCTTTAGAAGAAACCAACCCTGCCAACACCTTGATCTTGGACTTCTAGCTTCCAGAACTGTAGACACTGTATCTGTTGTTTAAGCCACCTGGTCTATGGTAATTTGTTACGGCAGCCCTAGAAAGCTAATACAATCCTCTGCCACCCCTTCTAGAATCCCCCTGGGCAGTTCTATTCATTCAGGCTCTTGCCACTCCATTCCTAAAGGGTCTGAGTTCCAGGTACCATGTCCTGGTACCGTACCTGTCACTGCTTGTTCATGGCTATCTCCAGGACTGCAGGCACCAACAGAGGCCCCAGGGTATCCCCTGAATTCTAGACATGCTCTTTCCTGCCCCAGCTGTGTAGCAACTCTACCTCCGTGGGATAGTCATTGTGATAACTAATCATTACCCCTGCCAGTATTTTAACTCCTTTCTCTGGCAGCTGGTGCACCAGCACAGAGGAGCCCAATGTGACCAGGCAAAGGCTGTGATTTTAGGGGAACCCTTGCTGTATTCCCTGGGAACCAGGACTTCAGTTCAGCAGAGCCTAAAGTCACAAGGATAGGAAATGCAAATCTCCCACGAGTCCCTGGGAGTGATGGTGACAGGACCCACTTCCATATCTGGTTCTTTTTCTCACTCCAGGTGCCACATCACCCCATGATTGGATCCAACCACCTTCTACTAAGTGGGTCTCACAGGTTTTGCGCCACTGACTGAGGGCAGTCCTAAGCTCCATCAACCTCCCCTTTTTCTCCTAGCAGCTCATGGATGGGGTTCAAGGAGCGAGTCAACAGCCTGAGCTGTCATCTGAACCAGAACAGTGTTTGGCACACAAAGTATGTGCTAAAAACATAAATGTGGGGGTGGTAGGTGCCTGATGACGGACTAATGTGCTTTACATGGAGAACAGCCCCCACCCTCCATCCCCTGGGAAGCTCTGACTCATCCATCACGACCTGCCCCTGCCATCCAGCTCCTTCCTGCAGCTTCTCCTGACCTGAAACTCTGGAGAGGGACAGCCATACACCTACTGCAAGGGTGACAAATGATTATGCAGGACTGACTGTTCTGTCCAAAGTGATATGTGCATGTGATCTCCTTCAGTCTCTGCGAGCCCACCTGAGGTGAGGAAACTGACTCGGAGGTTAGGGAACTTGCCCAAGGTAACTTAGCCAAGGGTGAAAGCCCTGAGGTGGGAACAAACACTACTTCCTTCCAGAGCCCCTGCTCTGCACTTGAGAAGTGACCAAGAGGTGAGCCTCAGACAGAGGGTTGGGGGAGACGGGAACCAAGCCACACTTTTTTTTGTTTTTAAGACACAGGGTCTTGCTCTGTTGCCCAGGCTGGAGTGCAGTGGTACAACCATGGTCACTGCAGCCTTGACCTCCTGTGGGTCAAATAATCCTCCCATCTCAGCCTCTCAAGTAGCTGAGACTACAGGGACATGCCGCTGTGCCCAGCTAAGTTTTAATTTTTTTTTTTTTTTTTTTTTTTTAGAGATGGGGTCTTACTATGTTGCCCAGGCTTATCTCAAAATCCTGGGCTCAAACAATCTTCCTGCCACAGCCTCCCAAAATGTTAGGATTACAGGTGCGAACTACCATGCCCAGTCCAGTGTGGTTCTTTATACAAAGAGAGGTGAGGCACCCAGGCTGGAGTGTACGGTCATGTGCCTTCTCCCTTCCCACCCCTGTGCTGGGGTCCCCTCCCTCCTCACTGCACCCATTGTACTTGCTATTTCCACCAAAGCACATGTTCAGTTTATCTGAACAATTGAGTTAACATTGTTGGGGGTGGAGGTGGAAGCAAGAGAGAACAGGTCTGTGTAATCTTTGACCCAAAGGCCACCCCACCCCTGCCAAGGAGCCCCGCTTGAGAAACCAGCTTTAAGAAATCTGGCTCTGAAGTCTGGCTGAAAAGTGTAGCCAAAATATCCCACAAATGTCCTACTTTTCAGTGTGTAAAGTTAAAAAAATTTTTTAGGAAACAGGTGTGTTTACTCTGAACGCAAAACAGCATTTGGTTCCCTTTTTTTTTTATCTATATCTTTAAGACAGTCACAGCCGGGAAGGCTACTGGGTGGCATTTACAATTATGA
The DNA here is from genome assembly GCF_009828535.3 of Hylobates moloch. Classification (NCBI taxonomy): domain Eukaryota; kingdom Metazoa; phylum Chordata; class Mammalia; order Primates; family Hylobatidae; genus Hylobates; species Hylobates moloch. The sequence goes on from NW_026652281.1 coordinate 101,801,512, forward strand.
ACAGGTTGATGCAGTATCGCCTGCCAAGGTGCCGCACCGAGGAACGAAAAGGAGCTGTTTGGAGGTGACAGGATGTCACGGGCCCCATGCCATTCCCCAGCCGTTGTGGGGCAGGGCTGCGGGAGCCCTTTGAGAACACAGAACGTTTCTTTCTGCACAGCATGTGGCCTCTGCTCTGTATCGCTTGGATAAAAGGATGGAAACACTTTCCATTGATGCTGACATTCAGCCTTGTTTCATGGTTTCCATAGAACCCATTGCTTAACTGTCTTATGACCAAAATAAAAGAGACAAGGCTTAAGGGGCACCTAGACGTGTCCCCCGCGTCTGGAATAATGGAGCTGGCATTGCAATGAGATCATTGTGCTTTGTACTGAGCAAAGACAGGGCTCTAGGCCTGGAAGCTTTGATTAAGAAGGGGTAGGTGGGGTGGTCTACACCTGCCCCCAGCTGGTTTCCAAAGCTGCAAGGCTGGGAAAGAGAGAGCGCAATGCCACAAAGTTCTGGACACAGCCAAGGGGAATGAGCATCAGTGGAGGATGCCTGGTTGCAAGCCCCTTGAACAAATGGTGTAATAGGTGGAGACTGGGTTTGAGATTCCCGCAGACCCGGTGGAAGCCCCTCTCTGCCACTTAATGGCTGTACAACCTTGCATATGGGCCTTTCCTTCTCTGAGCTTTCGTTTCCTCATCTGCAAGCTGGGGATGACAATACCCATCTCACAGGATCAGTGTGTGTCTTAGGTTGGGTTCCCCAGAAGCAGACCCTGAGATGAGGATTTAGATCAAAGTGATTTTGTAGGAAGTTTCCCAAGAAAACCAGTAGGGTAGAGGGAAAAGGGAATCAGAAAGAAAGATCAGGCAAAGATGCTGTATCAAGGTTTCTGTGTGGCCTGTAGACCTACAGTGACCATCACATCACCTGGAGTTTGTTAGAAACCCAGAATGTTGGTGTCCACCCTGACCTACTAAATCAGAATCTACCGAGAATCAGAATCTAACAAGATCCCCAGGGGGTTGGAAAACACTGGTGTAGGACAAGCCTCAGAGATGTCCCATCCAGGAGAATCAGTCCTTGGTTATGGAACACCCAGGCTGGTGGTGGGGTCGGGGGTGAATTCCCAGGCAGCTCCAGGTTCCCACCCTGGCTGCCTGAGAGCAGCCCTCTGCTGGGGGAGACGCAGGTGCTGGCTGTTGGAAGCAAAAGCACAAACACACAGAAGCAGGTGCTCGGGAAATGGTGACTCTGGTGAGGGGCCGGGCCAGGGAACTGACAACAAGTGCTAAGGTGTGGCACTGAAGGGAGCTGGTCAAAGCCCTTGCCTCCCTTTGGACTTCAGTATCCACTGGTTTCCTGCCCTTCCTTCCCTCCCTTCATTCCTTCAAAGTCAGACAGAGCCCAGCTGAGCACCTCTTACTCCTCCTGCTGCAGATGACGGGGTCGTCTCTCGTAGTCTTGCCAAGAAGACCCTTCTCCAAAACCTTATTTCCACATCTGAGTCTCACATCTGTTGACTTGTCCCTTCTCCCTCGGTGCCCGTGGGCCACCTGTGCTGTCTGCCTGCCTGCCAGCCTAGGGAGGGAAGCTCAGCATAGTCTCCCAGGAAGAAAGGTGCTGGGGTTTGGCGGGAGGGATGTTGTAGGTGGATCCCCGTTAGTGTATCATGCATTTAGTTTGGGTCCCTAGCACCCTCCCCAGCCTGGTCCCAGACGTGACTTAAGCCCAGTGTGAGGGGCATGGAGCACAGGTGTCTCTTCAGTGCTACCCAGCAGGGGCGCTCATGCCAGCCCCACGACCGTGGGTCATGTCAGCCCCTGCTCCTCCCTCTCTCCTAGCATGCCCAGACCTCTTGCCTCTCATTCCCACCTCAGTTTCCCCACCTTTCATGCCATTTCCCCCAGAGACTGGAGACCCGCTCTGAGGCTCAGCCTGCTGGCCCTGGCCCTGGCCCTTCCCCACCCACTCTAGCCTGGATCCTGTTCCTCCCACAGAACTCATCCCCTGGACATGGTCTGAAACATCCTGCTGCCCAGCCCCCAACTCCACTACACAGTGATATACTCCTCCTTTTGCATGACCCTGGCTGGGGTTCCACCCCAGAGGGAACCAACCTAACTGCTCAAGTGATTTCTCCTGCCTTGGCATCATCTGGACATGACTCCCTCCACCTTACAGCTCATGGAAGCCATGAAACTCCAAAGTAACTGGCAAGGCCAGCTTCATTGGCATGGGACTGACCTGGGCTGTCACCCAGGGCCTGCACTTGGTTTAATGTTCTGCTATCACCACCTTATGGTGATTATTTTTAAACATGAGTTCCCTCCCTCCAGGCCCTTCCAACCTGCCTTCTTTCCTCTACCTCTCCCACCACTCCCCACCCCCTTCATTGCCCTGCCCTAACCAAGGGCCCAATAGATGGTGACCCCTTAGCTAGGAAAGTGAGGTTGTCATGGTTCAAGAATAGCCTAGGGTGGGGCCAAGCACAGTGGCTCACACCTTTAATCCCAGCACTTTGGGAGGCCAAGGCGGGTGGATCACTTGAGGTCAGGAGTTTGAGACCACCCTGGTCAACATCGTGAAATCCTGTCTCTACTAAAAATGCAAAAATTAGCTGGGCATGGTGGCGGGCGCCTGTTAATCCCAGCTACTCAGGAGGCTGAACGGGGAGTATTGCTTGAACCTGGGAGGCAGAGCTTGCAGTGAGCTGAGATTGCACCCCTCACTCCAGCCTGGGCGTCAGAGGCTCTGTCTAAAAACAAAACAAAACAAAAAGTCCTTAGAGGCAGGGAGTCCTATGTTCTACCCCTTGTCCGGCCGGGGCCCTGTGCCTGGGATTTATGTACCCTGCACTTATGCCTGGCGTATTAATTTGTTTTCATGCTGCTATAAAGAACTGCCTGACACTGGGTAATTTATAAAGAAAAGAGGTTTAATTGACTCACAGTTGAGCATGGCTGGGGAGGCCTCAGGAAACTCACAATCATGGTAGAATGGGACGGGGAAAACAAGACACTTTCTCCACAAGGCGGCAGGAGGCAGAAGTGCTGGGTGAAGAGGGAAGAGCCCCTTATAAAACCATCGGATCTCGTGAGAACTCACTCACTATCGCAAGAACAGCGTAACGGAAACCACCACCAGGATTCAATTACCTCCACCTGGCCTCTCCCTTGACACATGGGGATTACGGGGATTACAATTCAAGATGAGATTTGGGTGAGGACACAAAGCCTAGCCTTATCACCTGGGTAATTGGGGTAAGATGCAGTGACTCTGTCACCACCAAGAAAGGAAGTCTTGAGCACCCTGAGGTTCTCAGCCGTGTTTACAGCTGCCCTGTGGCAGCCAGAGACAGAGTTCTCAGCCCTGGCTATAGAGAATCACCTGGGAGCTTTCAGTTATCCTGATTCTATTGGTCTACGAGGAGGTCAAGGCACGTAAAAGCTCCCCAAATGACTCTTACGTGCAGCCGAAGTTGAGCGGTGCTGATCCAGGTGCTGTGTTGGAGGCAGAATGAGCATCCTGGTGCCCTGCTCTCCACCAGCACAACTGGACCCACTTAGCCACACAGTGAGACCAGGCCCCGCCCACCCTGCAGTAGAGGTGAAGCCCACCTGACCCCAAGGTTGGCAGCCCAGGGCACAGCCAGGGCCCTGGATGTTCTCCAGCCAGCTCCTCTGTTCTTCTCTCTGGCGATTTTGGGATCCTGAATCTTAACCTACCCTGCCCCCAGCTCTGGTCTCTGGATCCCCTGCCCCATCCCCTTCCTTCTGGAGCAGCTACAGTGAGCAGAAGGAAGTGTTCATTATTTTGACACAAGTCAGGATGATCTCGTATAAAAATCAACTCAAACAGGAATGTACAAAGGCCTGATCCCAGCAACCCAACCTCATCCCAACTGTTATCTCCACCGGGAAGTTAGTTCACTGGGTCTTTGAGGATTTCAGATCTCTACATAACCATGGATTGTGGATGGAAGAGCCTAGAGGGGCGGAGCAGAAGCTCTGAATTCAAGTCCTGGCTCTGTCACTTCCCAGCTGACTCTTGTCAGTCACTTCCCAGCCGTGCATGTAGACACCGATGATGGGTAAGAAGATGCTGTGAAGCAGCTGCTGCTTTTGCCTGTGTCATTCATTCCTCACCCCTCCACATGTGGCTTTCATGGGGCTACAGGTCAAGGACTCCCCTCTCCCAGGCAGGAGGTGGACACCTGGCCCAAATGAGGCCGATCAGACCATCCCAGGAATTTCTATCTTGAATGGTGCAACCCAATAATTTAAAATAAACAAACCATTTAGCCCCTTCATCCCAACAGGGACAGCCTGAGGTCTGCTGGCTAAGTTCCCAGAGAGGCTGTGGCTTTGCCCTTTCAGGGAAATTGCTTCACTTTTTTGTTGTTGTTTTTATGAGTTCTCCCACCTATCTCCTCCCAACAAATTCCTTTTTAGCTTAAGTTAGCTACAGTCAGAATCTGCCACTTACAGCTAAAACATCCTAACTAGCATAACATGTCTTAGCATCCTCACTTCACAGATGAAAGAACTGAGGCCCAGAAGAGGCCAGGATAGATGTAAGGCTCCATATCCACTTAGTGACAGAGTCAGAGCTTTAATGAGATCTCCTAACCCACACCTGTGCATCAGACTTGTCTCAACAACAGACATTGGCAAGAAAGTGCTGGAGAAATCATTTCTCTACAGAGAAATAAACGCAAGAAGGGACCCAGACTAAAAGCGCAAATACCATTTGTTTGGGTTCAACACAGAGTCCCAACCACCTCAACGAGGCAGTACAAAGACACCAACAGAATTAAAAAAAAAAAAAAAAAAAAAAAAAAAAACTTAAACCTCCGTGCTCAGGACTGAACTTTCAGACAACCTGGCCGGTGACCCATAAAGAGGGAACCACAAAACTGGAGATGTTCCCTTTTTTTTATTTTTTCAGGAATATTTGTGACAATTATATATAGTTTTCAAGGTTAATGGCATCTTGATTCACAATAATGAAAGTTTCATTTACATATTAGTGTCCTGAAGCTAGCTTAATTTACATAATCATAAATTGCATTTCAACTGTCCTCAGCAGCTAGTTCCCCATTTGATGAAAACGTAAACGGTAATTTTATTTGGGCTCAATTGCATAAATACTGCATTTATGGAGCATCAGGAAATAGCATTTGAATCTAACCAGCAAGTTGGGCTTATTACAACAAAATTAGAATATTGGTTAAAACATCAAGTCGGTTCCCTGAATGTCTTAGAAGGCCCTGGTCATTGTTGTGTTATTACCCAGTTGATTTTAACTGTATTTGCTCAAAACTGGAAAAAGCTAAGTCCTCAGGATAAAAACATTCATTAGGCTCCAGGTAGCCTGGAAGGTGCAGTGGGCCCCGAGATTCCAAGATAGCACCAGGGAGGGGGACCAAGAGCTGGGAAGGAAACTTCATTATTTTGGTTTTGGTGGGTATTTCTTTTTTTGAGACAGGGTCTGGCTCTGTTGCCCAGGGTGGAGTGCAGTGGCACGATTTCAGCTCACTGCAACCTCCACCTCCCGGGCTCAAGCCATCCTCCCACCTCAGCCTCCCAAGTAGTTGGGACTACAGGTGCACACCACCACACCCGGCTAATTTTCGTATTAACAGTTTTGGTAGAGATGGAATTTTGCTATGTTGCCCAGACTGATCTCGAACTCCTAGGCTCAAGCGATCCTCCTACCTTAGCCTCCCAAAGTTCTGGGATTACAGGCATGAGCACCGCACCCAGCCAATTTTGACACAAGACAGGATGGTCCAGCATAAAAGTCAGTTCAGACAGGTGTGAACACAGGCTTGACCGCACCAACCTATCCCCACCTCGACTCCTAACCCCACCTGGAAGTTAATTCATTGGGTCTTTGTGGGTTTGAGCTTCCTGTGGATCACCAGTTTCTTCTACAATGCCAGAATCTGAGCGAGGTGCAGTGAAGAACCCCAGGTATAAACAAAATCTTGACCTGTCCTCACTGGCAGGAAATAAGATGCACAAACTGCTTTGAGATAAGGAAGAGGGAGCAGAAAGACCCTTCCTCCACAAAGGCTCTGGGAGGTGGGCCAGCCTGGCCTGGCAGAGGGGGACACTGAGGCTCAGAAAGGTGAAGCCACGTGCTCAAGTTCACTAGCTAACGCAGGGGTCAAGATGCAAGTCAGGAGAGGCTAGAAGAGATTCTTAAATGTTCACTGGGAATGCTGCACTCAGGTTCCCAGGGAGGCAAAGGGGTGCAAAGCTGCAGTGGGATTCCCGGCGACATCACCCTTGGCCACTGCCGCTGCAGGAAGCACCAGCCCAGGGTCAGTACCTGCAGCTCCTACCACAGCTGAGGGCTTCTGTACTGCTCTCCCAAAGACATGTGAAAGGTAAAGTGAGAAAGGTACGTCTCACCGGCAATATCTTCAGAGCCAGCTTCATTCATACCATCTCTGGGCTCCGTGGAAGCACGACACGTTTCTTGCTAATCAAAACTCTGTCTGATGCCCACGTTCTGCACAATGGAGGTCACAGCTGTCTGACCCATAGCCAGGAGCAGACAGAGGCTGCACTACATAGAAAATGGGCAGACTGGGTTTTTAGGTGCAAGGAATGAATGTTCTCAGCTGTTCCCAGCATTTGTTCACAGAGTGTAGACGCAGTGGGCAAGACAAGAGATTTGTCCCAGCAGAGAGCAGGCCAGGGTAGGAAGAAGTGATGCATTTATTTCCAGTGACTCCTGGCAGGGAGTTAAGCCCTTTAGAAGAGGATTCGCAGACACTACAGTTCTCTGTAAACCAGAGAAGGGACAGAGGACCAGCGGATGCAACACAACCAATTTACAGGATGGAGTGATCCCACAATGGCCCGCACAGCTCCCCGGCTCCTCCACACACATGTCACATGGGTGCAATTCTTTTCATCTTTCACAGTGCTTTTGTGACATGCAGCACACCCAGGACAAACGTGCCTTGTTAAGACAATGCTCTGAAAGGCAGCCTTTGTCAAACCTGGATCTCCTGGGGAACCTGTTAAAACTGCAGAGGCCAAACCCCACCCAACCCCTCTGAATCTCCACTTGGTTAACAAGCATCCCAGGCAGCTCTGGGGGACCCTGATGAGAACACAGCTCTTTTATCGCTTATGGTCTTCCCAGGAGCCAGGACTCTGGACCCCAACCAAATTCCTAATCCCCTTCAACCAGGAATGCATCTGTAATAGCTCCCAAGAGCAGTTTAAACTCCTGATTTAAAGATAACAGCAAAAACATTTGACCGAGGCCACATTCTGTGAGAACACTTTGCTATAATTTACTCTCTAGAACTTACAGGCAAATATTTGTTGAAGGAGTGATCCAGGGAACTTGGTGATTTCCAGTCTCCAGCTTTTCCATTCTGAGGACTGGCAATGACCTTAACCAGGTATCCCTCCAAGATACCCTGTCTGCACATCCCTGAGTGCACTGCATATTTCTTGGGACAAACCACGCACTGGGATGTCTGTGTCTTGTTCCTGGACCCCTGGATCGTGAGCATTTGCATGTCTATTGCTTAAGGCAGGCTTCAGGGACCTTCTAGTCACTGTCAGGTAGCTTCGGGCCAGGCCACTTTCCTCTGCATGTGAATATGTGTTCTCTCTGGTACAACCAACAGCCTCCTGGGTACCATGGCCGAGGGCTGTGCCATCTTAACTCTGGAGCTCAAACTGAAGCACATGGAGGCTTTGATACCTCCTATGTGACACCGTTCAACATGCCCCACTAGGAATAATTCAGGGCTGATGTTAAGGTAGTGAGTTTCCTGTCACTGGAGAGATCCAAGCAGAAGTTGATCTACCATATATCAGCAATGGCAGCAGTCTGTCACTAACAGCCATCAACCAAGGCATTGAATCTCTGGACCATTGATGTCCTTCCACCTCCAGGTGTGTTTGATTCTGTGAATTTCTTTTTTTCTTCTTCTTCTTAGACAGAGTCTCCCTCTGTTGCCCAGGCTGGAGTGCAGTGGCATGAGCTCAGTTCACTGCAACCTCCGCCTCCCCGGTTCAAGTGATCCTCCCACCTCAGTCTCCCAAGTAGCTGGGATTACAGGTGTTCACCGCCACACCCGGCTAATTTTTGTATTTTTGTAGAGATGGGGTTTTGTCATGTTGGCCAGGCTGGTCCTGAACTCCTGACCTCAGGTGATCCGCCCACTTCAGCCTCCCAAAGTGCTAGGATTACAGGCGTAAGCCACCTCACCCAGCCTGATTCTGTGAATTTCAAATATGACTTCCACCACTGCGTCATTAAAAACATCTAAATTCTGCCTACACAGCTCTCTAACACTCAGAGTGGTTTTGCACAAAGTTGTAAAATACAATTTAAATATCTCCTAAGTGTCAGAACCATGAGAAAGAAAAACAAATTAATCAACAAAGAATCCCGTTTCAACAGTTTTCAAGCCAACTTGTGTCTGTCACCAAACCACAGGTGAAATGCTAATAAAATCCAGCTTACATCAACAGCATAATAATTTAAAGATGGCCTATTTTTCCGAAGAAACACATATATAATATATTTCCAGACATGGCCTTTTTAATGAGTGTGAACTTTTTTAGAAGAAAATTATTAGAAGATAGCAAAAGTCTGCTGGAGAATAAAACGTGGCAGAGTCGCTGTTGAATGGCGGAAAAAATGATCCGGGAGGCCCATCAGCAGGGGCAAAAGCTGTCTTTTTTGGGTAATCTAGCAAGACGAATGCAGCAGGAGGGATCCTCAGAGAAGAGGCAACCAGCAAGACAACAGTAATGAAGTCATTTCACCTTTCTAGCCTAATTTGAAGAAACGAGGCAATGGGACCTTGCACCAGCTTTGCATGCTGAGTGTGAATTGCAGCAGGAGAACCAACGTGTGGGCTGAGCCCATCGTAGTGAGAACAAACGGAGCCCTGGCAGCCTAGGAGCTGACTCCCACCTGCCCTTGAGCCTCAGCATTGCCCTGTACCACGTGACTTGCCTTTCTCAAGCCCAAAGCCTCTTTCTGCACTTCCATGCTTTTGCACATCTTCTTCTCTCTGCTCCTTCTCTCCTTATCCACCTGAACCTTATTCCAAACCCAGATTCAAAAACTACCTCCTCCAAGCTGTCTTCCCTGATCTGCTGTGTAATGTTGAATACTCCTTGCTGTGGGCCTGTGAGCCTTCAAACTGTGCACTCTGCCCACCATTACCCACCTTATTAGCACATTTCTCACTCCACGGTGTATTTCCTGCCTCCAAGACAGACTCTCCTACTAGATTGGAAGCTCTCTGAGGACAGGGGCCATGTTGCAGACATCATTGTCACCCTGGTGTAGACCACAGAATTCAGCAGCCTCTAGGTGTCAATAAATGCTTATGGAAGCAAGGTAAGAGCCAAGGTGGAAAACGTCACCTTAAAAAGCCATTTACCCAAATGTTCAGGCCACAAAATCTCCTTGAAAAGTCTTTACTAGGGTGGACATGTAAAAGGATATGACCAAACCGGTGACTGTGTGAAAATTCCAGAGATTTGGATATTATGCTCATGACCTGAAAGGCATGATCCCCTCCAATGGGATCTGGGGTTAAGCTTTGAAGTCAGGCAGGATCAGACTCACAGCCCAGCTAGCCACCTTGCTGGGTGGTCTTAGGCAAGTTACACAACCTCTCTGAGCCTATTTCCTCAACCAACATGCAGAGATAACTGCCCTGTAGGGTTGTTGAAAGGTTGTAATGAAATAGTTAAGTGGAAATGCCAGACACCACGATTCTCAATAAACGTCATACTCTTCCCCCCCATGGTCTGAATGTTTTTGTGCCCCCCAAAATTCATATGTTGAAAACTAGTCATCAGTGCGATGGTAGTGGGAGATGGGGTTGTTTGGAGTTGATCAGGTCAAAGGCCAGGCCCTCATGAATGAGATTAGTGCCCATACAAAAGAAGCCCCAGGCCAGGCACAGTCACCTGTAATCCCAACAATTTGGGAGGCCGAGGCAGGCGGATCACCTGAGGTCAGGAGTTCAAGACCACCCTGGCCAACATGGCAAAACCCCGTCTCTACTAAAAATACAAAAGTTAGCCAGGTGTGGTGGCAGGTGCCTGTAATCCCAGCTACTCAGGAGGCTGAGGCAGGAGAATCACTTGAACCTGGGAGGTGGAGGTTGCAGTGAGCTGATATCTCGACACTGCACTCCAGCCTGGGTGAGAGAGTGAGACTCTGTCTCAAAAAAGAAAAGCCCCAAAGAGCTGCCTTCTCCCTTCACCATGTGAGGACACAGCAAGCAGACACCATCTATGAACCAGGAAGGGGTCCCTCACCAGACACTAAACCTGCCCACACCTTGATCTTAGACTTCCCAGCCTCCAGAACCGTGAGAAATGAATTTCTAGCTACCTAGTTTATGGTATGTTGTTATAACAGTCAGAACAGACTAAGACACCCTTTTTGTAGAAGTTCCTGCTGGGAGATTTTAGACCACATGGTACCTCGATCTTTCCACCTGTAGAATAGGCAGGCATGCTCTCAACTTCTTACTTCACTTCTCAAGGAACAAGCTTATGTAAAAAGATGATTAATATTTATAACGAACTCCATTTATTACAACTGTTGTGTAAGTGTGATATAGTCATCCTGTTCTTCCTAAACAATGTAGGAATTACCATCTGTCATTTCTAAGAGGATTAAGAGATTGTCATCGATTAGACACATGCTATTAGCAGAGTGAATGGTTGCCCGTGGAAGAGGCATGTCTCCACAGCGAGGGGGGACGAGTCTGTACTCTACTCTCTGTGGATCAGTGGTCCGCCTAGCTTTGTGTGTTCCTCCCGAGATGTGCTGGAAGAGGGTCTTATATAATCCCTACTGCAACATTTTGAGGCTGGTACTATAACTCACATTTTACTCATGAGGAAACCAAGGCTCAGAAAGGCTTTCTGAGTCCAAATCCAGTGCTCTCTGCTCATCCTTGCCCAAGATGCTGCACGAGGGATGGTTGCATCGGGGGGAAGATGGAGCCAGGTGACTGCTAAGGTGTCTTCCAGGTGTGAGTTTCTCCAGGGCTACAAAAAGAATAGCAGGGGCTGAGAATTACCCTCTTCACTTCTCAAGAGGGGAAAGAGGAGGTACCTGAAGTGGGAATTGTGGCTGTTGGAAATATAATAGCTCTCAAAATCAAATTCATGACATACCCCCTATAGTTATCTGCAATGATGTAAAACTGTCAATGTTTCCATCCACAAAGGGGAAACAAACTCAGCTATGATCACATCCTTGGGAGACAATTCTCAGGGATCTCTTAGGGTTAGAGCTGGGTAGCCATGCATCCCAGGCTGCCTAGGACAGCACCAGTTATGCAAACTGTCCCAAAATAATGGTTAATAGTGCCCCAACACACTCTCAAAAGTATCCCGATGTATGTGGTCATCCCATAATCAAAATATGGGTACACATTAAAATCACACAGGAGCTTTGTAAGCAGCTTGAGTAAATCTGAATTCATGGGGGTGAGATCCAGGCATTGGTGGTGGCGATTTTTTTTTAAGCATGGTTTTAATGAGCAGCCAAGGTTGAAGGCAGCTGTCCTCAGTAGAAGACACGAGCCTCCTTGGTGAGCAAAGGGACATCGGGTCCCTGGACAGCAGTTGGAGGGGGAGATGGGGGGACCCCAGCTAGTCCTGCAGGGGACTTGGAGCAACAGAGGAAGAAACAGGAGGCTAGTCCAGCAGACGCCATCCATGGCCCCGCCATGCTCACCGGTTCTTCTCCTGCTTGTGTTCACTTACCTGCACGCTTCAGGAAGGCACCGGAGGCTCCCGACAGCTCATGCCGGGTGCCAGCTTGGCAGTGAGCGGGTAATTAGTGCTCATCGTGCTCCCAGAGAAAGGCAGTGAAGGAAGTCACCTGTTTCACCTTGAAGCAAAGAAGGAGAACCCAGAGAAACAGATTTTTCCACACATTTTGGAGAGGTTCTGCCAGAGAATTCCATCGAGGCGTGTGGAGTTAGGCCACTGGCACATATCAGCCCCAGAGCCCAGGATGAAAACATGTCCTGTGCAGGGTTTCTTGAACAGATTGTCTCCAAATGTTGCATCTCTCCTAATTAATGCTGCAAGATAAGTCTGTGGCCTCTCGCTGCACGTCGGGGAGGATCTTGGGAAGAGAAGGTGCACGTCAGGGATGTTCTTGGGACAAGTCCTGCCATCTCCTTGTCCCAGCTACAGAGAGAACAGACTATCCCCGGGGAGTTCTCGGGTTTTGAATCACTTTTGCAGCTCTGGCGTTTATGCTCCTGACCAAAAAGCATTTGCAAGAGGAGAAAATGAAGGTGGAGGTTTGTGAAAGATTTCTCTTCCTAAGAGGGGCAGCAAACATCACTATAGCTAGACCTGAATGCTGTTGGTAGCTCTCAGATATATTCTAACTACTTCCTACATTATACCTGTCAGTATTTTTCAAACTATGCTCCTGAAAACCTCTTCAATGACATATCAGGAAAACTTATTCTATAAAACACTATTTAAGAAACTTCAATATACGTGGAAAAACATTATCATTTGTGGATTTAACAATCACAGTTTTGACTTATGAGTAAGAAAGATATTGGCAGGATATTGGTAAGATATTGCCAAATTCCCCCCCAAGAGAGTTATAGCAATTTATGCTACCACCAATATCACACTCATACACACCTCTCACTATCTTGGCATTTTCTTAGTTTTTAATCTTTGCCACCCAGAAAAAACGAAAAAGATTATCTCCATGTTTTGCGGGAGTTTTCTGGGTTTTTTTTTGTTTGTTTTTTTTTTTTTTTTGAGAGGGAGTCTTGCTCCGTTGCCCAGGCTGGAGTACAGTGGCACAATCTTGGCTCACTTCAAACTCTGCCTCCCAGATTCAAGCAATTCTCCTGCCTCAGCCTCCCTAGTAGCTGGGATTATAGGCACCTGCCACCATGCCTGGTTAATTTTTGTGTTTTTAGTAGAGATGGGGTTTCATCATGTTAGCCAGTCTGGTTTCAAACTGACCTCAAATGATCCACCTGCAGCGGCCTCCCAAAGTGCTGGGATTACAGGCGTGGGCCACTGCACCCAGCCTATCTACATGTATTTTAAAATTTATGTTTCTTACTCGTGAGACTAAGTACATTTCCATATGCTTAAGAAGCAGTTTTACTTCCTTTTCTATGGACTTTTTGTATTCTTTGTCCACTTTTCTTATCAGTTTGTAGGAACTCTTTATATATTAGAGAAACAATCTGTTCCTCTATGCCATAGCCTGCAAACATCTTTCCAATTTGATGTTTGTTTTTTTATTTTGTTTATGATGCATTTAGCTAAGTCCATTTTAATGTTATTGGATTTATTAATATTTTCTTTTGTGGCTTCTGACTTTTAAGTCATACTTCAGAAAGCCTTGTAAGGAAAAGATATTTCATTATTTCTTTAGGATGATACGTTAAGGGGACTGAGCCAGGCCAGAAATCATTCAATAGGAAAATATTCAAAGACAACCACTACTTAACTTGTTCCTCTTTCTGCATGTGAAGACCACAGCACACTAAGAGAAAGATGAGAAAACAGGTCATCTATTTTCAAGGAGGGTACACAATAGAGCTTTCCACTTGATAAACTTTTTTCCATAAGATGTCTGTATTCGTCCATTCTTGCACTGCTATAAAGAAATACCTGAGACTAGGTAATTCATAAAGAAAAGAGGTTTTAATTGGCACATGTTTCCACAGGCTATACAGGAAGCATGACTGGGAAGGCCTCAGGAAACTTACAGTCATGGCAGAAGGCGAAGGGGAAACAGGCATGTCTTCACATGGCTAGAACAGAAGGAAGAGAGAAAGTGGGAAGGTGCTAAATGCTTTTAAACAACCTGACCTTGTGATAACTCACTCACTATCATGAGAACAGCACCAAAAAGAAAATCCACCCACATGATCCAATCACCTCCCACCAGGCTCCACCTCCAACACTGGGGATTATAATTTGACATGTGATTTGGGTGGGGACACAGACCCAAACCATATAAATGTCATAATCTAGAAGTCCCAGCTCCTGTGTAATTAAATCCCTCTGCTTCTTGAGGTTCTGTCTATTTCTGAGCCATTCCAAGAATTCTTCTAAGATTAGAAGGATCTCTTCCCATCAATCTAGCAACTTCCAAGTCAGTTGGAATCTCCCAGCAAACTTCAATCTGGTAATAATTGCATGAAACAAATGAGACTGGCGGGGTCAAAATATAACATGTCAGGTTTCTCTAGGGAGTTCAATGGGATTTCTTTTGTGGACTTCAGATTTTTTCTGTTCTAGGGATTTCATTGCTCTCCTATGTTCACCAAATCCTACTTCACTAATTCCCACCATGTTGGCCCTGTCCCTACAACAGGGCTTTTGCCTCTATTTTCTGTTTGGTCTCCATATGCAGCTCTAGACATGGATGCCTGCTCTGAACCCCAGCATGGCAGCACAAAGTGCATTCACAGTACACTGGTACCACTCCAGCTCACTGCATCTTACGCTGCATTTTTACTACTGTCCTGAGTCAGATGAGACAGAATACTCATACACACAAGTTATATGAGACAGGTTTATTCATTAGAAATACACAACAGGGGACAACTAAAGCCAAGGATTCATGACAAGCCAGTCCCCCAAGGCTCAGGAGAGCTTCCCAGGGCAGATGGAGTCTCATCTGTGCATGCCCCACTTGTACTGCAGCCGAGGGACCCCAGAAAGAAGCCCACCCTGGGTTTTATACCTGGGAGATCGATGAGTCACTGGGCTAAAGCACCGAAGGACATCTGAGGGACAGGTACAGAGCCCAGGCTGTTCCAGCCAACTCCTCCTTGTCAGAAGATACTGCATTCCCAGCACAGTCTAAAGTTATTCTTGACAACTACAAGTGAGAACGGCAGAAGAGCTGTGTCAGTCCACAGCCACCCAGCAACCGTCCTGCAAGCAGCTGGTAATCTGACATCATTCCTGCTCCTGTCCACACCTCCCTGACAACTCTGCTTTGTCCTCTGAGGTGGTCCAGACTCTAGATCAGAGAAAAGTGATCCTGGACATGCATTAAAAGAAAGCCATATTCAGGAACAGGTCTCGGCCCAATTGACTTGGTCTACGAGGCAGAGGATTCAGAATTTGTTGAAAGCAAATCGGTATGGATTAGGGTGAGATGGAGTTAAGTACAAGTCTACCCTTGACCAGTTGTGTGGTCTTGGGAAAGCCACTCGGCCTCTCTGGCCTCAGTTTCTGTAACTGCAAAATAGGGTGGAGAGTAGCACTGACTTCCTAGTATTGTGATAAAGACGGAAAAGCATGCAACTGCAAGCACTGGGTACTGTGCTCGACACACAGTAAACTCCCAACTCCACATGTGTGGGATCAGAGCACGGGGTTGTATGGTCTTATTGCACACCCTGTGTGGGCACATGTGCAGATGCTGCAGAAGCAGAAGAAACAGGACAGGCACGAGTCTGGCGGTGACAATTGAACCCAGCACCTCCCTTGGGCATCAGACCAAAGACTCACAGGAACTGAAGACTGACTTTTCCCACATCACCAGCACCTGTCTTCCCCTCTAGGTCCCCAAAGCCTTGGGCTCCACCCTGGAACCCTGGCACAGTGACTGGGCCTCCTGAACCTTTCGCACATCCTGCAGACAGAGCTAGTCCCATTTTCCAGTCTTCTTCACCTGGTCTCCAGGGCACTTCCTTGCTTTTCTGTCTCCGCCCCTCAAAACACTCTAGCCATTCCTAAAGTTTGCATGGAGGATAGAAACACCTCTCCAAGTTGATCTTGTGTTTAAGATCACATCATTCCTAAATCAGAGTACTTACAGTATGAGAGATCATTTATTTGTTCAGGAGGAAGTCAAAGCTCAGAGAGAGAATGACTTGCCCAAGACCAACTGCTAGTTGGCTGTCAAGCCAAAACCAGAGCATCCACATGCTGACTCCCCGCCCAGTACTCCCCGCCAACCTGCTGTGGCTCCCAGACCAACTGTCTCCCACTTTTTTGGGAGAGTCTCCGGATGAGAACTCTGCTTTTTCACTCTATCTGGGATGAAAATAGAACAAACTGACTTTGTAATGTCATCAAATATTAAGCTTGATTTTCCCAGCTACTGACATCCAAAATTGCCAGTAAGCTTGAAAGCCCCAATGGAGCCCATTGGCTGTGCTAAAAGAATTAGGGGCTTGCAACTCGGGAAGGAGAACAGCCCCTCTCAATGGCAAGAGGAGACGGGCTGGGGGAAGGGGGGCCTGCAGAGCTCAGTGACCACCAGGAAGCCAGGGACAGGGCAACAGCGAATAAAGACAGATGGGTGTAAGGGTCTTCCATTAAAATTTTAAACCACAGGCACTCCATGACCAGGCATACTTGAAATGCCATCCCTGGGAGATGGAAGGCTGTTAAGGTTATTGTGTGAAGTTGCCAAAAATGGAAGACATAATGCATCACTTGTCCTTTGGAAATTTTTTGAAAGGAAAGTTCTCCATGACATAGAACCCATTGTGCAAATGGGGGCAGGGAAATCAAGCAACATTTTCTCAGCAGTTTTCCTGAGAGTACCGCCAAAGTCTCATCATATTTGAGAGGGTAGAGTTAGAAAAATCTCTAGAGTTAGAAACATGGGTGCTGGAGTTAGAAAATTCTGGATTTGGCCTCTGGCTTCATAAACTTTTTCACTGGGCAGGTCCATTAACCTCTCTGAACCTTGGTTGCCCCACTTGTAAAATGAGGCTAATAACACCACCCTCAAAGGGCTATTTTGAGGATTAAATGGAGTGCATGACTGGGACGGTTGGCTCGTGCCTATAATCCCAGCACTTTGGGAGGCCAAGGCAGGAGGATCAGTTGAGGCCAGGAGTTTGAGACCAGCCTGGGCAACATAGGGAGACCACATCTCTACGGAAAAAAAAAAATAGCTGGGCATGGTACATGCCCATAGTCCCAGCTATTCTGGAGGCTAAGGTGGGAGGGTTGCTTGAGCCCAGGAGTTCAAGGCTGCAGTGAGCTAAGATGGTGCCACTGCACTCCAGTTTGGGCAACAAGGGCAAGATTCTATCTCAAATAAATAAAAGGGGCATGTTATAAAGAACCTTGATGGGACCTCACCCTAAGTAAGGTCTTAGGAGAGGGAGGGTCTCTCTGTTTTGGAGTTTAAAATGGACTTTATGGTTTACTTATTTTCACGACTTAATTTTTCATATGGGGAAACTGAGTCCCAGATGATAAAGTGACTTCCCCATGACCCCGATAGCAGAATTGAATTCAAGTCTTCTGATTCTGTGGAAATGGGCTTTCTCATATCAAGGAACACCTCCACCTCAACATCTCCTCCCTTCTTTTCCCCAAAGCTCAAAACCTCTTAAATATTCAGTATGAGGTGTGGGAGTGTGGGGGTGTGGGAGAGAAAACAGACTGTGTGTTACTGTTTATGATGCTCAGCCTTTCAAGGCAAGGCTGATATCTAACCCTGCAAAGTAGATGATTCCTGTGCAACTTTCCCAAGAAATCTGAGTCAGGGTTAGCATAGCAGGAAGAGAGAAGGAAGGGCAGAAAGACTCTTAGAACCAGTCTCAGCAATGGCCAGGTACTGTGGCTCATGCCTGTAATCCCAGCACTTTGGGAGGCCAAGGTGTGCGGATCACTTGAGATCAGGAGTTCGAGAGCAGTCTGGCCAACATGGTGAAAACCTGTCTCTACTGAAAATACAAAAAATTAGCCAGGCGTGGTAGTGCATGCCTATAATCCCAGTTACTCGGGAGGCTGAGATAGGAGAATCACTTGAACCCAGGAGGCGGAGGTTGCAGTGAGCCGAGATCGTGCCACTGCACTCCAGCCTGGGCAACACAGCAAGACTCCATCTCAAAAAAATAAATAAATAAACCAATCACAGCAAGATAAAGGAGCCATGCTCTGACACTGTTTTCAAACGATTGCAGAAGGAGAGAAGTCACAAACAGCTATGGCTGAATGTGTGGAATCAATGAGGGAGAGGAGGAATGCTGTGAACCCAGCGATGCAAAGTTGTAGAAGAGTCCGTGTGAACACACGCCACACATGGGCAAAAGGGAGCGGGGACCCTCGTGGGACTACAGACCACGGGATGATGGAGGTGTCATCTTGAGTTAAATTAAAGCAAAGTGCTCATGCTTTTTTTCTTCTTATCATCTATCTTGATGGGAGTTTTCTGATCTTTGCAGTGCCAAGTGCACGTAGAATTCAAGTGGCTGTTTGCATGCCCTTTTGTGTAGATCCAGGTTGTTTCCAACCATTAAAATATTTTCTCCTCTAAGAAGCTGGAGGATGGGGTGAAACCCCTCACCCCCACCTGCAGGTAATGCTAATTTTACTGCTACGCAACCACAGGCTCTGATCCCACATGTGTGAGGCACTTACTAGGGAGCATTCGGGGAAGATGCTTGGCCTCGGGAACATGCACTCTAGCTGGAAGGCAGAGGTGAGATTGTGTGCGAGTAAGAAATAAAGAGATGGTACCTAGAAAACCATGGAAGGAGGTGAAAGGGAAAGATCCTAGAGACAGATAAATTCAATTCTCCAGTATGTCAAATGGAGACACTGAGTGGACCAGAGAAGAGAATGACTTGCCCAGTTCACGGTGTGGTGAGGACTAGAACCTGTCCTTTTGACCAGTGTTCCGTGTGCTTATGCTACACACTGCTTCTTCTTGTTGGTGTCAGGAAGGAACTGAGAAAGTTTCATCCATCTTCTTATGCAGACAAGACCCTCCTCCTGAGCCCAGACAGACCCCTCAATCAGAAAGAACCAGATCACGCCTGTAATCCCAACATGTTGGGAGGCCGAGGCAGGCGTATCGCTTGAGGCCAGGAGTTTGAGACCAGCCTGGGCAACATGGTGAAACCCCGTCTCTACTAAAAATACAAAAATTAGCTGGGCGTGGTGGCCCCAGCAGTAGTCGCAGCTACTCGAGAGGCTAAGGTGGGAGAATCACCTGAGCCTGGGGAGGAGGCTCTGCAGTGAGCCATGATCATGCCACTCCACTCTCAGGAACAGTGTGACCTGGTCTCACCGTGTCTAATAAATTGCCGCATTAAGGATACTGCCCCAGGGGGTTGCCTTTCAGCCCTATAAGGCTGACGCTGCCCAAGTCGCCTTATATATCCATGAGCTGAGGCTCTCCAATGTCCCAGTAAACACAGACGTTCTTGTAACTTGGCTTCATGGCTCTTGCCTTTTACCTTCAAACAATTGATCACCCCATATCTGGTCTGCTGGACATTGACCATGATAATGTCTGTTGGTAGATATGAGAAAAAATAAACCTTGCACATTGAATCAAAATGGTATGGTGAACCTGGAAGGCATTTCTGGCACACTGTGTGCAAGGACCCACAAAGAACACCCCTCATCCACAGGGCCATGCAGGAGGGTGTTTTCAACAGCTGGCATCAACACACGGGCTGACGGGGGACTGGTGGTCGCCTCCCCTGGTGGGGGATTTCAGCAGCCCCCACTGGACTCCCACAAATGGCAGAAATCATGCTGGTGTGACCACGGCAGGCTAACATCCTCCAAAAAAGGCTGTCTGCCAGGGGACTTTGATGATTTGTAATCAAATTGTGTTTCATTAAAGAGAAAGCATCCAGAGGTTTCCTGTTGGCTGCATTCTTGCAAACGAAAGATAATGGAGTTAACAGAGAACAATTGTAAGTCAGATACCAACAGGTGAAATGAGCCCAAGGAAACTTCATCTCTTTGGATGCATGTATGTGGCTTGTGGGTCCTGCTTGAGCTGGTAGGAGGTGAGCTGGATTCTATCTTTGCCCAGAAAGCATGGTTCACATCAAATACTGGTCAGGGGGTCCCTAAACACATAACTTTGGGCCAGATAGTCTCTGCCCCGACTCTAGTCTTTAAAACAAGAAAGATTTATAGGGTGACCAGCAAAGTGACCACTTTGCCAAGAAATGGGAAGTTTCCCAGGTCATAGTACAGTGCTATTAATTATTATTATTAATATTAATAAAATCAAGAAAATTCTGGACAAACTGGGATGAGTTGATCACCTAACTGGGTTTCCCAAGATCCCCTGAGTTGCAAGAACCCATGAGCCTGTAACAAATGTGTTGTAAGCCTAACAGGGTTTCAGGCACACAGAAGGGACTCCGCAAGTGCCTCCCCTTTCCTGTGATCCTGGCCAAGCACTGTCCCCTCAGCCTGTTCTGAGATCTTGGAGTTCCATGCTGGTGAAGCCTCCAGAAATGTTATCACCTGCCACCTTCATCACATATTTGCACCCTTCATTATGCAGAGAATGCAGTTTGTAAAACAACAACCTGCAAAGGTTGGTGAATGTCTCTCTTCCAGCTGAAAATATGGAGGCCCACAGCAGTTTTGTGATTTTTCTCGAGGCCACATGGAGCTAGGATTCCACCACATGTCTGTGGACTCCAAGCCCAATGACTCATTGACCACGCCAGGCTGCTGTGTCTCCCCCCACATACACCCAGGCACCCCTATGGGTTCAGACACGTGAGCACAGGGCTCTAAAGTGCTGTATTCCCCTGACCATGAAACACCTGCTCGCTGCCTGCTCCTTTTGTCCAGAGCTCCTCACTTCCTGGGTACCCAACTCATAACTAGGCACCTCACTTACAGTCACTCCAGCATGATTTCTGCCCTTTGTGGGAGCCTGCTGGAGGCTGTTAAAGTCCGCCACCAGCCCCTGGTCAGCCGATATGTTAATGCCCAGTGGAGGGAGGGGTGATCAGTGTCCCAGCAACCCCTTATCCAGGGGTCAACCACACTTCACATCATGCAACACAGGACCTCCCTGAATCATCGAGGTCTCAGTCCTTGCTCCCTCCTCACCCCCAACAACTGCCCAGGAGTAAGGGAAGGACCTGAAAGGGAAGACAGGTGGAAGACGAGCAGGCTGCCCCACCCTGCCATGGCCAGAGGTTCCCGGGAGCAGAAACCCTTGAAGCCTGGTGTCCTCCAAGGCCCAAACTGGGCCAGAGAAACCCAAAACTCCAGCCAAGAGGGATAGAAACCCAGGAGGAAATGGGGCCTGTGAGGAAGCGGCAGCATGTGATTTTTAATTTACTTTTTCTTGCCCTGAGACAAAAATTAATTTGACTTGGGAAAAAAAAAAGTAACTTTTTACTTGACTTTTAAAAGTAAAATTTCTGCAACTCTTTTTCCACTTAACGGAACATTTCCTCGACTTCTAAGGCATAATGTTAATATGCGCCAAAGATGGGGAATTCCCTGGGCTCAGCGCACATATCATTAAACTGATTTTTTTTCCTAATTTCCTAGTAATACTGGCTGGGTTATGCTAACAGGAGAGTTAACAGCTAATTTTGCTATAGGGAAGATAATAACAGGAAATGATCTTTAATAATGAATTAAACAGACTCCTTGGTTCCTGATTCTTTTTATTAGATAAGGTCAATGGCATCTTAAATGAGCAAATCTCTCCTAGGCCAGCAACAAGATACGGGGAAAATTGGCAAGCTGACTCACAGGATAAGGCATGAGTGCTGAAGATCAGACTGCAGATGGCAAAGGGTCTGACACAGTGGAAAGTTCATGAGCTTTGGACTCACACCTGGACACCAACCCACCCTCACTGTGGGACCTTGAGCAAGACCTCACCTCTTCAAAGCTGCCTCCTGGGCTGTTCACAGGATAATAATTCCTACTTCATGGAGCTTTGGAATCCATCATATTTGCCCCTTCAGTTTGTAGAGAATGCAGTTTATAAAACATCTGCACATGCATATGTCAATCAGCTCTCAGAATAACCTTAAAACAGAACATCCAGATGAGATTAACCCCATTTTAGGACAAGGAAGGTCAAACATTGCCTAGGCCGTGCGCTTGGCAAGAGGAACGACTAGGACCCTAAGGCCAGTCTTCTCACTCCAGTTTATTTCATCTATATTGTCCTTGTGGCAGGGCACAGTGGCTCATGCCTGTAATCCCAGCACTTTGGGAGGCCGAGGCGGGTGGATCACCTGAGGTCAGGAGTTCCAGACCAACCTGGCCAATTTGGTGAAACCCCGTCTCTGCTAAAAATAAAAAATTAGCCAGGCGTGGTGGTGGGTGCCTGTAATCCCAGCTACTCAGGCGGCTGAGGCAGGAGAATTGCTTGAACTTGGGAGACAGAGGTTGCAGTGAGCCGAGATCATGCCACTGCACTCCAGCCTGGGCAAGAAGAGCGAAACTCCATCTCAAAAAATAATAATAATAAATATATATATATATATATATGTATATAGCCCTTATTCTGTAAACTAGTTGTCTCCTTTTTTTTTTTTAA
>NW_026652281.1:101828834-101960366 GCF_009828535.3 Hylobates moloch
CTGGGTCTCACTCTGTACCCAGGCTGGAGTGCAGTTGCCTGATCTCGGCTCACTGCAACCTTCATCTTCCAGGTTCAAGTGGTTCTCCTGCCTCAGCCTCCTGAATAGCTGGGATTACAGGTGTGTGCCACCACACTCAACTAATTTTTGTATTTTTAGTAGAGACCAGGCTGGTCTCAAACTCCTGACCTCAAATGATCTACCCACCTCTGCCTCCCAAAGTGCTGGGATTACAGGCATGAACCACCATATCCGGCCTTAAATAACACAGATTTTTTAATAAAAAGTTTTTTCAGGAGACAGCACTAACATATGTATTTCTTTGTCATATACATGTTCTCTATTCCTAGCATAGATTTATACACATTAAATATATACAAAAATAGAAGAAGTCAATATAAACTAAATTTCAAGTGAAGTTCTAATGTTTTCCTGCAGGAAGAGAGAAATATGGATACGTTGGAAGGATGGGGAGAGCCAGTAGTTGGCCATGGAAATCATGATTGCCTCGTGGCTGGGAGCAGCTAGAACTGCTTTCTTTCATCAAAGAGGAAACAGAGGCATGGAGGGGTTAGAGGTTGTCTCAAGATCATGCAGAACTCACTTCTCCCTGCCCAGTTCCATTGCATTGTATGAAGTGGAATTGGTGTTGATGTCACAGCCTTAGGGAGCCACAGTGGGAGTTTAAGTGAGGGCAGGGTGAGACACAGCCTGCTTCTGAATGCTTAGCCCGGTAACTTACACAGGCATGGGGTTTCATCCCAGCCAAAGTGCTGGCTCACGTCGTCCTAGCTAAAGCCCATGTGTGGAGGTTCCGGTTCCCAGAAGTTTCCAAAGCGGGGGATGTAATTACAATGTTTTAAAGCAAACAAACACACACCCAAGTGGGAGGACTGCATATTTATTTGACTAATTAGAGGGAATTCACTGAGAGGATGTACAATAATTTCAGCCTCTCTTTTTTTTTTCTTTTTGGTAATACTAATTGACATTTTCTTTTGACATTTTATTAGTAGCTCATCTTTATTTTTATTGTGCTCTCAATAAAGTACCAAGGCAAAGCATCGCACTTTCTGGCAATAAATGAGTGTGAATCATGCATCACGTAAATAGCAGTGTCTCGGGAAGCCGGAGGGGCAGAGCACCAGTTATCAGCCTGATGCCAGGAGGGGAGGGGAAACCCACGGGCATTTATCAGGCACAGACTGAGGCTTTCCAATTTGTTGCCTGGCTGCTGAGAGCACTGGTTATGCTCAACCCAGTTCCCAAAGAGGCTGCTCTCAGCACTGGGCCCAAGCTGATATTGCATCCTGATGACCAAGAAAGACACACAAGTCAGTAGACATCCCAGCGCCTTCTGCCGCCTCCACGTATCTGCTGTTCATCCCAAGAAAGAGGCAAGAAACTGTTGTCTCAGTCAGGACAGTTAATACATGTTTTCTGAGAATCCAAACCTGTCCGGGCTCAGCACAACATCGCTAAAAGAGCAACTTAGAGTCCCGCAGATCTGGATTCAACTTCAGCTCTCTTAGCCTCCATTTTCCATCTGTAAAATGGAAATTAAATATCTACCTCATCGAGTTGTACTGATAATTGAATTAGAAAATTACATAAAGCTGCCAGGCGTGGTGGCTAACACCTGTAATCCCAGCACTTTGGGAGGCCAAGGTGGGCAGATCACTTGAGGTCAGGTATTCAAGACCAACTTGGCAACATGGTGAAAACTCATCTCTGCTGAAAAAGAGAAAAAAGAAAAGAAAAAAGAAAAATTTGCCCGGCATGGTGGCACACACCTGTAATCCCAGCTACTAGAGAGGCTGACATAGCAGAATCTCTTGAACCCAGGATTGCAGTGAGCCAAGATCATGCCACGACACTCCAGCCTGAGCAACAGAGAGAATCTCCATCTCAAAAAAAGGAAAATTAACTTAAAGCACCTAACACAATGTCTTATGCAGGCATGTGTCGCAGTAAGATTTATTGTGGAAAATACAATTAACTCAGCTCAAGGGACTTAAAACTAGGACATAGTAGTAAAGGAGTGTGAAGAATTTCACCCCGAAATATTGCTCCCTGGGATAATGAGTGTTTTGTATTGAAGGCCCTTAGAAGGCCTTCAGATGCTAGAACAGACTTTTGCTAAGGAGACAGATGCTAGAAGAGACTTTTCCTGATCTGCATAAAGACAGGACAGACCCACGAAGGACAGCAATTGTTTTTCCTCCCCAACCTTCCTGTCTCTAAATTCTCTACCTCTCCCAAAGCACAGGCTGAAGCTCCCTTATTTGCCCAAAGAAGAAAACAATTACCTCTGATCCCTTCCCTGAAATTTCACTAACTGAACCCACATCACAGGAAGGAAGACCAAAGACTGTCAACACACCTGGACAGACTTTGGTCACAAACCATTGTTTGCTCTGCAGACCCAACCGATTTTGCCGCAGGCTACTGTATGTTCTTCAAGCCCATTGAATTCTCCGAAAAATCATTTACTATCCCCCTAAAATCACCCACACTTCCCCATCTCCCTTTCCCCTAAGAAAGCAGGGTATATAAGCATCTGTATCCCACTGAGCAATCACTGGGATTCTCACTGTGTGCACAGTAGTCATAAATTTGTATGCCTTTTCTCTCAGTAATCTGCCTTTTTGTGAGTTGATTTTTCAGCAAATCTTCTGAGGGCAAAGCCGGGAAGGCTTCCCTTTGCACTCACAGTAGATACATAATAAATGCCCCTAACAGACACCATAATAAAAACTCTTTTTCTTCCTTAAAGGTACCCACCTTTCTTGGTGGTGGAGAGAGAGGGAGTCCAAAACACAAATCACTGCAGTATATGACTGACTCCAACGGGTTAGGCAAGTCGGGAGCCACAGAAGGTCTTTGAGCAGCAGGTAGGGATGGCAAGGGCTGCACCACAGGCAGAGAAGCAATACCACCTGTAGCACGGAGCACTTGAAATGTGGCTAGTCCACACTGAAACATGCTGTAGGTATGCACACTGGATGTCCAAGACTGAGTGCCATAAAAAGAATATAAAATACTCATTAATAGCTTTACAGGCCAGGCACAGTGGTTCATGCCTGTAATCCCAGTACTGTGGAAGGCCAAGGCAGGAGGATTACTTGAGGCCAGGAGTTTGAGACCAGCCTGGGCAACATAGTGAGACTCTGTCTCTACAAAAAATAAAAAAATTAAAAATTAGCGGGTATGGTGGCTTGAGCCTGTAGTCCCAGCTGTTCAGGAGGCTGAGGTGGGAGGATCGCTTGAGCCCAGGAGTTGGAGGCTGCAGTGAGCCGAGATCACGCCACTGCCCTCCAGCCTGGGTGACAGAGCAAGATCCCATCTCAAAAAAAAAAAAATAGTTTTTATACTGATTACATGTTGAAATAATATTTTGAATATATTACATGAAATGAAATATATTTTTAAATGAATTCTACCAGTTTCCTTCTCTTTTTTAATGTGGCTGCTAAAAAATTCAAAATTACATACATGGCTCACATTATGTTTCCATTGGACAGCACTGACCCTGGAATGTTTGCCGGACGTATCAGAGCACGGCTGGGGGCAGCAACAACATCTGGACCATTTCATTCCAGCCAGACTGCTGATGTCCCCTTAGCCCCGCCCTGCCTCTCCCACTGCCAGTTCACCAAGTAATTAACATGCCTTGAAGCAAAAAGCCCCAACTCCTGAATGTGCTTGAAGATGCTCAGAGAGTTTTGCAAAGTTGTGTCAACAGGAAACATCCAGACAGTGTTCTCAAGCACCCTATGTTATCCAGGGGAGGGATCCAGTGCCAAAGTGCCTGGCTCTTAGCCCCGTGATCTCGTGGCCATAGCTCCCTCCCAGCAGCAGCTATTTCACAAGGTAAATTAAAAAAGCAACCCACGTTTTCCTCTCCAACTGACACCAAATGGATTGTTTTTCTGTAACTATTTCCCTGGTGGAGAGCTCTCTAAAGCCTGCAGGATCTATCCCAACGGATCCCATGCCTGATGCTTCCAGGGATGGAGAATGCACAAAGCAGATATTGTTCCCCTGCACTTGGCTTTGGTCTGCATGCCCCAGGCTCAGACTTGAAATTCAAACCAACAATGCTGCTGACCTTCTGGGTGGGGACCTTGAAACTATGCCTCTCCTTTTCTCTATCAGCAAAATGGCAACGCTGGGCTGCACGGTCTGGAATATTCTGGGAGAAGGCATGCTACCAGGGCAGTTAAGTGGATATGTTCTGCAGTCAGAAGGGCCAGGGTTCAAGTCCCAGTTCTGCCACCAACAGGCCAGGTGGCCTGGGGCAAATTACTTTGCCTGTGGGAGGCTGTTTTCTCATTTGTAAAATGGGAATGCAGAAAGGGATGATCTCATGGATTGCTGGGTGGTAGGATTAGATAATGGGGGAAAGATATGTAGTGAGATATTTGGCACCTAGGAAGCACCAAATAAAGTCATCCAATAAATAAAGACTTCACAGTTTGTTTTGGAAGCATTTGTCCAAGCCTCAGAAGGCCTTGGTCCGTGCTGGGGTCTCATATCTCTTCCAGCTGCTGCTAAGCAACTCAGGATGCTCAGATTCTGATGCTGCTTCCGGATCCAGAGGATGTGCATCCAGCAAAGGCAGGGACAGGGGGGGGCGAGGGAGAGGGCTCTCTCTGCGGATGCTTTCAAACTAGAAGGAAGCAAAGCTGGGACTGGAGGGGGTCACAAATCTAGACAGGAACAATGCTGTCATTTCGTTTTAGAACTTCCTTAATCTTACCATTTTGTATTTACATTTCAGTAGTCACATTTTGAACATGCAATGTCTTTGGGCAGAAACACAAATTTCTCAGAACTGTCAGTGACTGGGTGGCCCCATGGCCTCTTAGCTAAATTTGTGTTTGTTTTTTGCTGGTGGTGGTGGGTTTTTTTTTTAACCAAGTTTCACTCTGTTGCCCAGGCTGAAGAGCAGTGGCACAATCTTGGCTCACTGCAATCTCCACCTCCCGGGTTCAAGTGGTTCTCTTGCCTCAGCCTCCCGAGTAGCTAGACTACTGGCACCCATCACCACATCTGGCTAATTTTTGTGTTTTTAGCAGAGATACACTTTCACCATGCTGGCCAAGCTGGTCTCGAACTCCTGACCTCAAGTGATCAGCCCCTCTCGGCCTTCCAAAGTGCTGGGATTACAGGCATGAGCCACTGCACCCGGCCAAGTTTGTGATGTTAAATAAATGCTCTCTCTCTCTACTGAAGTCAAGAGAAAAGCAAGATATTTGAGGCTTGCTTCATCTTTCTCTAGGATTTTCTTTTTTTCCTTATACCTATATTCTTATATTACATCTGAATCAGTTTTATCATGAACATCATACATAACTTCAGAATTTTTCCTCCTATTTTGAGGTAGCAAAGGTGACATTCCATTTCTAATTCATTCTCTCAGTATATAAAAAAAAATCCCTAATATTTTCTTGAAATCCTCATGACCTAGATAGAATTCCTAGATAGAATTATATAACTAAAAATTAAAAGCAGTTATTAAAGTTTATTTTGTTGAATATTGTGAATGCAGGTTCTACAAATATTGTAATTGTGATATAATCTAATTTCTATTATTCTGTTCTGTATTATTATTTAAATTTTATAAGCATTGCTCGGCTCAGAAAGGAAATAATATTCTTCCTAAAACTATCCAGCTAATACTCTCAATATTTATATTAATTGTAACTCTGTCCCCCATTTGTCAATTGAAAAAATTTAAGTTGATTTAGTAAATCAAATTAACTCTCATAATCAAAATTAATTATTGCAACACTTGACTCTCACAACAATTTATACTTCCAACAATTGATAAAATTTTAAAACAAAAAAAAAGTCGGCTGGGCACAGTGGCTCACACCTGAAATCCCAGCATTTCTGGAGGCTGAAGTGGGAGGATCGCTGAGGCCAGGAGTTGAGGACCAGCTTGGGCAACATGGCAAGACCCTGTTTCTACCCCCTCCCCCCAAAAAAAAATCACTCTACAATACTTTCAGAAAGCTTACCTATATTTGAAAGTGGATATTTAGATAGTAACAATGAATCCAAAAATATACCATCTCATATCATTACTTATTGTTATATAAATGATCACTCATTGATGACTCACAACCTTATAGATCCCAGAAATGACACTGAACTAGGCATTTGGCTGTTCAGCCATTCAAAGCTGAATACCAAGGTCAAAACCAAATCTTTTTTCATCTCTGCATCAGTCAAGGCCCAACCAGGGAAACAGAAATCACTTAAATTGAATTAATGTAGAGAACTGGTTATACAAGTAAAATGGCTAATTTTGTGCCAACTTGACTGAGCCACAGGGTGCCCAGATATTTGGTTAAAAGTTATTCTGGGTGTGTCTGTGAGGGTGTTTCTGGATGAGTTTAGCACTTGAATCCATAGACTGGGTAAAGCAAATTGCCCTCCCCCATGTGAGTAGTTCCCATCCAACCCATTGAAGGCCTGACTAGAACAAAAAGGTGGCATGAGGGAGAATTTGCTGTCTCTGCCTAATGTTTTCTAGCTGGAACACCAGCTTCCTGCCTCTGGACTTGGACTCAGGCTGTAACTGACACCATTAGTAATCCTGGTTCTCAAGCCTTGGGACTCAACCGGGGAATACACCACGAGCTCTCTTGGGTTTCCAGTTTGGCAACCACAGATCCTGGGTCTTCTCAGCATCCATAATTGTGTGACCCAACTCTATGTATGAATGTGTGTATGCACCTATGTGTGTGTGTATCTCCTATTGGTTCTGTTGAACTAATTGAACAAGTAATAGAAGAGTACCAGGGGACAGCGATGCAATCCAAAGGTCAGAAATAGCAGGAAACTCCCACCTCTAGGCTGGAGGCACAGAAGGAAGAAGTGGGGTTACTGGAGCCCAGAGCTGGGCTCACCCAATGGAGGCTGGAACCTGAGAGGACTTCTATGGCAGGAGCTGAAAACACAAAATCACAGAGGAGATACAACCACTGCCTGAGAACCCACTGGAGGCAGAGACAGGAGGAGGAAAACACTGGCTTCTCTCTTCCTCCTACCCGGCAATCTCCTAAGAGTGCTTCCCACTGGCTGAGCCCAGCTGGAAGCCAGCTGACACAGGAGCCTCTGGGGATCATCCCATTCCCCTGTCCTACAGACCAGAGTCAGGGAAAGGCAAGAAATAGACCTAACCACAAACATGCTCAGGGCCATCCCTATAGAGTTTCTTGTCCTCACAACAATCCTAAAAACTAGGTGATTCCCAATTACCAGCTAAGTAAGTGTAGTTCGGAGAGGTAAAGTAACTCTCCTAAGGTCACACAGGTAGTAGACAACGAAGTTCAACATCTCAGCAACTGTAAGACTCCCCCCGCCCCCAACTTTCTCTATTTTTATTATAAAGCTAATACAGCAATTGTTGTAAAGCATTTAGAAAATCCAAAAATAAAGAACTACCCTTAATCCTACCACTCAGAGCTACCAACATTGCAGATGTTTTCCTCTCTAGTCTGTCTTCTAAGCATAATAAACATCTTTCCCAGCAAAACTGGGATAAGCTGGACATGCAGTTTCATGTCTTTGATTTTTCCATCTCTGTGGTCACAGTGAGAGGCAGAGTGGTAAACAGTTAGGAAACACTCAATGCCATGTGGGCTATAAGTCCTGGCTCATTGCCTTACTGGCTGCTGCTTCTCCATCTGTAACGTGGGGATTATTCTGATATTGCATCTGCACCACAAGGTTGCTGGGAGGAATAACTGAGTTATTCCTTGTGAAGTCTTAGAGCAGTGTCTGGCACATTATAAACACTATTACCATGATTATTATGTTTCCATGGCAGCAAAAATGCACATGAGCACCATTTTAAATGGCTGCATACCATTCCATGGAACGAATGGATGAACAGAAGTTATTTAACCACTTCCCAATGGTTGGACACTAGGAGTCTTTCCAAAGTTTTGCTACTATATCCAATGATAACCTCAGCATAAATCTTTTCACATCTGTGATTTAACTGACTTTCATCCTAGAAAAGCAATTGCTAGATCTAACGATAGGAGCTTGCTTAAAGCTCAATGCATGGTGCTAAATTGCTCTTTGGAGCAATCTGCACCATTTCTGTATCACTGTATGGGGAGAGACCCTGCAGCCTGGGCATTATCAAGTAGTTGTTTCAATGTTATTATTATTTTTGCATACATGCCAAGCAGATGGGCAGTAATGATAGCTGTCATTTTAGTCAACGTGTCTTCTCTTTAGCTACTCCAGTGAAACTCTTCTACCCCATCTCTCAGCACTCCGCACCAACAACCATGTCTTTTCTGCCCACACCTCCTGACACAGACAAACCATCCATTTCCCAACCATCAGCTGAGATGCAGGGGAATAACTTCTCCCAGGGGACTGAGGTCACTGAAGACACTAAAACATGGCCATCCCAAATTGCTCTTGGGACTTGTCAGCAGCAATGACAATGGCAAAAGGCAAAAAAAAAAAAAAAAAAAACAAAAAAAAAAAAAAAAAACAAAACAGAGAGAGACAGAAACAGCTCTGCAAAGTATTTGGAAGAAAGCCTTCTGGGACCAAACCTCGAGAGACACCAGGACCAGTGGCACATTCTGGAGGCCAGGAGGTGCATTGCAGGTTATCACCCAGCGGGAGGGGCAGGCCACACTTGGGAGATCCCAGTTGCCCAAAAGCCCTGCAGAGCCAAAGGCTCCAAGGCCACAGGTGAACAGGGATCAACCTGTGACTTCCAGTCAGGAGGCCAGGTTTCCAGCTGCCGCTACTTGGCTCCCTTGAGGGCAACCACAGAATACTTAGGGTGTTTTATCCAAATACCAATGAAAATAATCGCTTTTCAAAACCGTAGCTATAATTCATTTATTCAGAATAGAACCAAGACACTAACCCTGCAGCATGTTCCAGGTGCTCAGGGACTCTTCACAAATGTTTACAGAATAAATAAATCAACGTAGTAGGGAAAATTGGTTTGGGATTTGTCAAAAGTTCTGATTGAACTGAACTCTCTTGTCAAGACTTAAGAGATCATTAACAGAAGAAAAAAATCAATATGTTTTAGCTGACTGTGATGTGCAAGGCATTTTGCTAGATGCACGGAGACATTAGAGGAAAAAAAAAAAAGGATGGTCCCTGACCTCCAGCTGCTCCGGTTAAGAGTGTGCCCTTGGATGCAAAGAGATTTGGGGTTAAGTCTCAAAAACCCAGTTCAATAGCTGAGTGTGTGTAGGCAGTTGTCATCGTTTAGTCTTCAACCCTCAGTTTTCTCATCTGTGAAATGGAACACTAACAATAACCACCTCCCAGAGCTGTGTGAGAATAAATGAGACAATGCTTGCAACATGCCAGGCAATGAAGGAACAAAAAATGGCAGCTGTTCCTGTTTATTTGTCTCAACAAGGATGGGAAGAGGCTGTGCTGGTCACTTTGGCAGCCCCAGGTGAACTGTTTGCTCTGTAGCAGGAAGACCAACTCCAGGCTTTATTAATGATTGGATTTAGGCGTCATCCTATCACCTTATATCTTAATTATAGCTGCGAAGAACTTGTATCTTTTTTTATTTTATTTTTCTTTAGAGTCAGAATCTGGCTCTCTCACCCAGGCTGAAGTGCAGTGGCGTGATCTTGGCTCACTGCAGCCTCAAACTCCTGGGCTCAAGTGATTTTCAAGCCTCAGCCTCCTGATTACCAGGGACTATAGGCATGAGTCACTGCACCTGGCTAAAGACCCTATATCTAATAGGATAATGTTCACAGGCCCAGGAATTAGGACTTAAGCATATCTTTATGGGAGACACAATTCAATCCACACTGGCCATGCCCTTCCAGCTGGCTGGCTCCTCCCTTTGCTTAATGCCAGGCCCTGCCCAAACATCACCTTCCCAAGAGGCTTCCAGACCTACCCTATCCCAGGCAGCCCTCACCACACCTCTTGCCCTCCTTTTGCTTTACTTTTCTCCAAAGAACTTGTCAGCACCTGCCTCCCTAACCAGTGCATAAACTTCAAAGAATTTGTTATCTGCCTCCCTAACCAGTGCATAAACTTCCTGAGGGCAGGGGTCAGTCTGGCATACAGCTGGCACTCAATAGATGTTTGTGGAATGACTGAGACAGTGGGTGATGACTGGAGAGTTGCTCTGCTGGGACACTGGGGACACCTGCACTACCTTTCTCCTCCCTGCCAATTACAAAGCTTCTCATTTTGGAGACACTGTGGTAGTGGGGAGTAGGGGCCTCCTAAAGACAGCTTCATCCCATGAACCTGTGAATGTGACTGATATAGTTTGCATATTTGTCTCTTCCCAAATCTCATGTTAATTGTAATCCCCAATGTTGGAGGTGGGGGCATGATGGGAGGTGACTGGAGCATGGGGTGGACTGCTCATGGCTTGACACTGTCCTTGCCGTAGTGAGTGAGTTGTCATCAGATCTCGTCATTTAAAAGTATATGGCACCAGCTGGGCCCAGTGCCTCACACCTGTAATCCCAGCACTTTGAGAGGTCGAGGTGGGCATATCTCCTGAGGTCGAACTCCTCAGGAGTTCGAGACCAGCCTGGCCAACTGGTGAAACCCCATCTCTACTAAAAATACAAAAATTAGCCGGGCACAGTGGCATATGCCTGTAGTCCCAGCTACTCAGGAGGCTGAGGCAGGAGAATTGCTTGAACCTGGAAGATGGAGGTTGCAGTGAAGTGAGATTGCAACACTGCACTCCAAACTGGGTGACAGAGTGAGACTCTGTCTCAAAAAAAAAAAAAAGTATGTGGCACCTCCCTGCCACCACCACCCCCCACTTGCTCCTGCCCCTGCCCTTCACCTTTTCCATGATTATACGTTTTCTGAGGCCTCCCCCGAAGCAGAGGTCAGCAACATGCTTCCTGTACAGGCTGTAGAACAATGAGCAATTAAACTTCTTTTCTTATAAATTACCCAGTCTCGGGTATTTCTTTATAGCAATGCAAGAACAGCCGAACATGGTGACCTTACATGGTAAAAAGGAACCCTGCAATGTGATTAAGTTAAGGATCTCAGCCTAGCGCGGTGGCTCACACCTGTAATCCCAGCACTTTGGGAGGCCGAGGCAGGTGGATCACCTCAGATCAGGGGTTCAAGACCACCCTGACCAACATGGCAAACCCTGTTTCTACTAAAAATACAAAAATTAGCTGGGCATGGTAGTGGGCACCTGTAATCCCAGCTACTTGGGAGGCTGAGGCAGGAGAATCACTTGAACTCAGGAGGCAGAGGTTGCAGTGAGCCAAGACCACGCCACTGCACTCCAGCCTGGGAGACAGAGTGAGACTCCATCTCAAA
This sequence comes from Hylobates moloch, assembly GCF_009828535.3. Taxonomy (NCBI): domain Eukaryota; kingdom Metazoa; phylum Chordata; class Mammalia; order Primates; family Hylobatidae; genus Hylobates; species Hylobates moloch. The sequence goes on from NW_026652281.1 coordinate 101,840,172, forward strand.
AAAAAAAAAAAAAAAAAAAAAATTAAGGATCTCCAGATGAGAGATTATCTGGGATTGTCCATGTGGCTCCCATGTGCTCACAAGCACCCTTAGAAGGAGGAGGCAGGAAGGCCAGCGTCAGAAAAGGAGATGTGATGGAAGAACCAGAGGTGGTGGTGATGCACTTTGAAAAGAGAAGGGATCCGAAGCCAAGGAGCATGGGCAGCCTACAGCAGGTGCAAAAACTAGGAAACCAGTGTTCCCCTAGAGCTTCCAGAAAGGAGCACAGCCAACTGATGCAATTTTAGGCCAGGGAGGCCCATGTCAGAATTTTGACCTCCAGATCTGTAAGATAAGAAGTCAGTGCTGTTTAAGCCACAGCAGCCATAGGAAATGAATACAGAGTCCTTAAAGCTCTCTCTGAAGCAGCTTCCCCCGAGCCAGACAGGTCAGCAAGGCAGTGAGTATTTGCAGGTGAGGAACCAGGGCCCAGAAAGGTCAAGCAGCTTGCCTTGGGTCACACAGCTGGGAAGTGGCCAAGCCAAGAGTTGAACCTGGTTTCTCTGGCTCTGGAGTCCTTGCTTTGGCCACAGCACCAGAGTAGAGGGTCATTAAGCAGCTTTGCATGGCCTGTGAGACAATCTCAGCCCTGCCAGAGCTCTCAACAGCCACCTGTCCCTGGGACCCACACCAAGATGGCTGTTTGAGGAGTTTCTAATGGCTTGTCCTGGTAGAAGTGCACTTTGAGTGATATTCATGGACACATCTGGGCCCCGTTTAGGTAGAAGAGTTGATGTGCTCCCCAGATGTCTTCACACTGACATTCTACAGGGCCCAACCTCCATGGGCAGCCCCAGAGCCCAGGAGCAGCCGCCCCACCCCAGCTAGAGCAGGGAAGGAGGGATGGAAGCCCCCAGTGCTCGAGTGCCAGAGCATTCTCCTACCTAGGTCTCCTCTGGGTCTCCCAACAACCTATGGTGGGTTCTCATTACGTCGTTTCACAGGGCAGGAAACAGAAGCTTGGGGAGGATGCTAATTTACCCCAAGGCCCCACAGGGAGAAGGAAGAGCTAGAATTTGCATCCAGGCCCTGAGGAACTCAAAGGCTGTCCATCCACACTGACCCCAAGAACCCCACACCATGACTGCGCCAGCAGAGGCCAGAGGGTGGAGTGCTCACGAGATGAGCTACCCAGTCACCCACTCATGGTCAGGGCCACGGGCCTGGGGGTTCCTCAACACCATTCTATGGCTCTTCTGGAGCCCCCGTGTGTCTCTAAGGGCTATAGCATGTTTTCTAACCAGTCTTTTTTTTTTTTTGAGACAAATTCTTGCTCTGTCATCCAGGCTGGAGTGCAGTGGCGTCATTTCAGCTCACTGCAACCTCCGCCTCCCAGGTTCAAGTGATTCTCCTGCTCAGTTTCCCAGGTAGCTGGGATTACAGGCGTGCATCACCATGCCTGGCTAATTTTTGTATTTTTAGTAGAGATGGGGTTTCACCATGTTGCCCAGGCTGGTCTCAAATTCCTGACCTCAAGCAATACGCACACCTCAACCTCCCAAAGTGCTGTCTAGGATTCCAGGCATGAGCTGCCGTGCCCAGCCTCTAACAGTCTTTTTGTTAATTTTTTGTAAATTTTAATTCCTGTGGGTACATAGTAGGTGTATATATTTATAAGTTACATGAGATATTTTGATACAGGCATACAATGCATACTAATCACATCAGGATAAATGGGGTATCCATCGCCTCAAGCATTTATTCTAAGAGTCTTGAAAAGAACCTGGATCCCAGCTTCATTCTCTCTCTCTTTTCTGTACACACACACTTATATACACACATATATACACCCTTTCCCATGCATTTTTACACCCACACACACAGAAACACACCCACTGACACAGGTATGCTCACACATACTCACTGAGATACACATGTGCACACACACGTACATGTACACCTGTAAACATACAAATGTTCATGCACACACCCAAAACCACTCACAAGCACACATATACACATCCATGGCCACACACATGCACACAACACACGCATAAGTGTTCACACATTTGCACACACCTTTACACAGACTTACAGACATACATACATGGACATCCACCTACATGTGCACACACACCTTCCCCAACACAAGCACACATACACACACTCACAGTTGGGCTGTGACTGCTGTTCCTGAAACCCACCTGCTTGCTTATTCAGGAAGATGAAACAACCCCGGCCTATTGTTGACTCTCCTAGAAGAAAAACAGACTATAAAATCCTCAGCTTAACATCATCTAATCCTAGCTCCCCGCACATCGATTCTTTTCTGTTGCTGCCATCGAGCACATCTATTTCCACAGAATGTGCATCTGATCTTGGAGAAATCACAGGATTAGTCACTTGACCTTACACATCTCCTGCTCACCTCAAATGGGTCTCCAGGCTCCCCAGCCCCAGCCTGACACCATCTCTCTGAGCATTTCTCTAGCATGGCAGAGTCTCACCTCCTGCAGGAGGAGGAAAGCATGCACAAGCCATGAGCACAGAGGCCAGGAAGAGCTGCACCACCCTCACCTGCCACCACAGGCAAGGATGCCCCAGGAAGACCCTGCGGTCCTTGGTTTCCTTCTGTAGTATGAGGATAAAGGTCCTTGCCCTGCCCTCTGCACAGAGTGGAGGGATGATGTGGAGATGTACTTGAGTCCAAAGAAAAGGACAGGGCATGGTAAAAGCAGGATAGAAGATTCTAGAAAAGGTGTGGACACTGGGGAGGAGTGAAAGGAGAATACATGGGGACTGGATTTAATGCTGCGTCTGGCCAGCTTTTATATGGCTGAGCATTTGTCATCCGCTTCTGAGATTGCTTAGGAAAGACCCCGTTCAAAATCCGGGTTTCAGCAACCCTGGGGTTAACTGTCAGTCTCTTTGAGACACTCGCTCTCAGGACTCAACCACGGGAATTCTGCATATGCACAGGGGCTAAGATTCAAGTGAAACCGTGCAAGACCTCTCTACCAACTCGGCAGAACTCTGTGGCTATGTGTTCTCATGAGATGCAGTTGCCTAATTAAGCTTAAAATAAATGTTCAGTGACCAGTCCCTGGAGCACTAAGAAGACAGCCTTGACCTCTGAAAGGGGCCAGCAGGTGGAAGCAGAAGGGTCTGAGCCCAGATCCCAGCTCTGGCACCTACCTACTAGTTGGGTGGCCAGGAACAAGTTTCTTAAGCTCTACAAGTGTCTGTTTTCTCATCTTTTGAATGGGAACAACGCCAGTTCCACCTCACAGGGTTTTGAGAGGATTTAGTGACTTGCTATTCACAAAGTGCCTAGCACAGCGCTCACACACCATAAATGCTCATAAATGTGAGACCCACTCCTCCCCTCTGAACACTTACCGGCCCATCCTGGGACAAGGTCATAGAGAAAGCCAGCTCTGAAATCAGACTCCATCTAGGCTGGGAGCCTGGTTTGTGACCTCGGGCAAGTCACTTGGTCTTGGAGTGTCTGGGTAACCCCCTCTGCAAAATGGAAATAATAGAAGTACCAACCCCATGGGCTGTTAAAGAAAGTGGCACACAATCGCATGGGAAGGGGGTGCCTTGTGAATGCACGGGAAGGGGGTGCCTTGTGAATGCATGGGAAGGCGGTGCCTTGTGAATGCATGGGCATTGCAAGCTCTTGATTTAGTTTCAGTTTTACCAAAAGCAGCCCCTGAGACAAAGATTTGGTGCAAGTAGTTAATTGAGAGGCGATGCCAGAATATGGTGAGGGAGAGAGGAAGTGATCAAGGAAGTGAAGAAAGCTAATGGGGTGGGGGTGTTCCTGTACCAGTTATTACAGTGGGCAACTGGGCTCACTCCTGTTGGGGATGTTCAAGACACAGTGTCACACAAACCTCAGAACTGCCCCATGAAGGGACACTCCTACCTGTGAAGGGTCGCTTGCTCCTGGAACAGTGACTCCCAGTACTCTCAGCCTTCTCCCCTGTATGGGCCAAGCTGCTCTACAGGTAGAGGACACCCTACCTGAGAGTGCAGGTGCCCTGGATGAGAAGTCTTCAGTGTTCTGGAACTTTCCACAGCAACTGCAGGTAGCATCAGGTGGGCCTAGGGGATGAGGGCACAGCTTCCCAGCACCTGCCTCAGCTGTTATGGTTGCTGTTTTCACCACAAAATCCCTGGGCCTATGCTCAGGGCCCTCCCCTGGGGACTTGGACACATGGTGCTGGGCACTCCCCAGCCCTTAAATGTCCTCTGGATGGTGCCCTTCCCCATCAGCCTGGCTCCTGGCACACCTGGACAAGGTGACTGGGGAGAGTTCAATGGAGGGAACTGTCTGTATCTGTTTCTGGAGATGTCATAACAAATCACCACACACTTAGTGGCTTAAAACAACAGAAACGTAAGAGCTCACAGTTCTAGAGGCCAGATGTCCGAAATTGCCAGGAAGCCTCCAGGGTAGAATCCCTCCCTCACCTCTTCCAGCTTCAGGCGGCTCCAGGCGTTCTGTGGCTCGTGGCTGCCTCCCTCCAATCTCTGCCTCTGTCTTCACATGGTGACCTCCCCTGTGTCTCTGTGTCTTCTCATCTGTCTCTTACACAGACATTTGTCTTACAACTTAGGGCCCACCTAGATAATCCAGGATGATCTCATCTTCAGATCTCTAAACTTAATTACAAATGCAAAGATTCTTTGGCCAAATAAGGTCACATTCACAGGTTCTGGGGCTTAGAATGTGGGCATACTTTCTGGAGGCCACTATTCAACCCACTGAAGAGTGTTTACAGAAGGCTTAAGGCAAACCCACAAGGGAGGTAGAGCTCCAACGGCCAAAAGCAGTTTCCACCCCTCAGCCTCCAGAGATGGGGGGGAATAGGGACCTTGGAGGGAGCTGGAGCTGTCTCAGGAGGCACTGTTAACCCACAGTTCAGCATGAAGGGGCAGGGAAGAAACCTCCTGCTGCCACCTCCCACCTGCGAAACTGACCCAGAGGCCAGAGGATGAGAGCCCAGGTGTCGCAGCCAATGGCCTGCAGCTCCCGGCACACAGTGGCATGGACAATGATCCGGAAGGGCAAACCTGAATATCCTGCACGCCCCTAGTTTCTTGCTTCAATGCCTCTGGTGCAAACATTTGCCTGGTGAACGAGCATCTCATTAAAGGAGAAACAGATAAAAACTGCGTGTCTGTTGAGCTGGGATTTCCGTCAAGGGGCTCCAGACTTCTTTAGCCTCTGGTACTAAACTCTTAAGCCCCAGGCCCTTTTCTCATGCCTGTCCTAAGTCCATGATGTCCCCAGATTCCTGACATGACACCTTGTGGAACCAGGCCAGACTACCCAGCTTCCCCGCCATACCGGACAGGAAGAGACCAGGGGCAGTATTATAAGGGAGTGGGACGGGAGAGTCTGCGGTCCTAGAACAGAGGTGGGATAGCCCCACCTCTATGCTTCCCATTATAAACAGAGTAAGGAACCCGGAGCCAAAACGCAGCCCAGCCCAAGTTCACTGCCAATGCCACATGCCCAGCCCTGCCCAGCACTCTGGAGCTGGGCATCAAGGGGTGCTAAGGGAGAAGCCAGTGGCCTGGGATTCACTGGGCAGAGGGGTCCCACCCTCACCAGCCCCAGCATTCCACCCACAAGTGTCACCTTCTCACCACAACCAAAGCCCAGAATCCCACCCCATGGGCCACTCTACCCGCCACACAGAAAGCAAATCTGCAAATCACTCCAGTTGCTGTTCATCAAGTGCCACAGAACAAAATATACTGCAGAAATCACCCAGCTGCTCCGTAGAGGGGCTGAGCCCCCTCCAGTTACTGTCACGTAACCTTCTCCAACTTGATTTCCCTTATCTTATCTATAATAGATAAATGTCCAGCCCAGGGAGGAGAAAATTCTCCAAAAACCTAGTATAATAAACCAGAAAAATGCCAGCTGTCACCAGCAGGAAGCAGTCCCCATTAGCGGGCACACAGCCATCCTCACAGCTCCCACAAAGCTCCCTGTCCAGGGAAGAGTGTTCCTGAAGTCCCCCCACCTTCCCCGCTCACTCAGTCAATGACATTTATGAAGCGCTCACTCTGAGCCAGCCTGGAGGACAGCATGGTGCCTGCCAGCCTCCAGCTACTCCCAGTATGGGGGAGCAAGCAGCCAGCCCAGAGACGATGTCCCTGTTGTCTGGAATGTCGTGGACACCGGCCATAGGTTCTCTCTCCTCGACCTCCTCTCAGCCACTTGGAAGGGCCCGGGCAGGACAGCCAGCGGGAGCCTTGGTTAAATCCGCCCGCCCTCTGTGCAGGAGCTACGTATCCTAATTTTGCCTTGGCAGAGACATGAGCGGTTGGTAGTCCAGGCCATGGTAGGGGATGGCAGAACACGGGATAAGACTGCCCGTGGGCCTCACTGCTTCCTGACTGGGCACTAAAGTACCCACACTGCAAGGCTCCAGAACTCTGATGGGCTCCGGAAAGCATGAGTGCCCAGGCCAGCTGCAGAGGCCATGGGACTCCAGGGGAGAAGGGAGGGCTTATGGAGGAAGCATAGAGACAGGGGATTTCTACCCAGGGTCATCTGTGCCCCTGTCACTACCAGACCCCACTGGTTGTTGGAACAGGGAGCACAGGCCTTTTTATCCTGTCCATCCAAGGTCTCCATGAGCCTTCCCCTCAAGCCTGTGGGGTCTACCCAGGGTCATCTGAGCCCCAATCACTACCAGGCCCCACTGTTCGAACGGGGAGCACAGGCCTTTTCATCCTGTCCATCCAAGATCTCCGTGAGCCTTCCCCTCAAGCCTGTGGGGCAGGGGGCATAGCACTCAGTGAGAAGGGTAGAAGCCTGGGTTCAACCACAGCCTCCCTGTCTTAGACAAGCCACTTAACCTGCCTGAGCCTCAGTTGCTTTGTCTGCAGAGTCAAGCTAATATAGCTGTACCCACCTGAAAGGGTTGTGAGGTCAGCTGGGAAGAAATGAGAGAAGCGCACATAGTAAGTGTTCATTCAGTGATAAATGTTAATATCATTACTACTATTATTATTTCCAAATGGGGAGCTAAGGGGCCAGGTGAGTTATCCCCAACAACACATAGCAGGAAAGGAAGGTGGGAGGCCCTGTCCTGGAGTGCTGAGCCAGGCCTGCTCTCTGCCAGCCCCACAGGGTACCTCCCGCTGTAATGCCTCCACGTTCCTCCATCACAGATCAGACATGTTTCTGACGTGGAAGTAAGTTGTGGAGGTCGTAACACAAACTACTGGACACAGCTGAGCCCAGAGCCCACTGCACTGGGTCACTTCGGGGTGAATCTTGGCTGAGTATCTTGAGGCAGGTCACCAGTCCTATCTGGGCTAATTTTCTCCAGCTATAAGATGAGGTGGGGCCGGGTGCAGTGTCTCACACCTGTAATCCCAGCACTTAGGGCGGCCAAGGCTGGTGGATCACTTGAGGTCAGAATTTGAGACTAGCCTGGCCACTAAAAATACAAAAATTAGCTGGGTGTAGTTGCAGGTGTCTGTAATCCCAACTACTCGGGAGGCTAGGCAGGAAAATCACTTGAACCCAGGAGGCGGAGGTTGCAGCGAGCCAAGATCCCACCACTGCACTCCAGCCTGAATGACAGAGGGAGACACCGTCTCAAAAAAAAAAAAAAAAAAGAGGGGGTGGAATTGGATGGTTCTGCCATCCTCTGTGACAACAGAACAATCCATTCCACCCCACAGACCCCCTGTCCTCTGCCCTACTGACCCCCCAGCCTTCAGTAAATTCGAACACTCTGACACCATCAGATAAAGCCTGTTGCTGCTTGAGGTCAGAGCAAGGGATGTCAAACATTGCCGGAAATTTTTCAGTCGTGAAAAAAAAAAAAAAAGCAGAAGAGAGGCTGGAATACGAGCAGTTTTCAGTATGTATTTTTAGGACCCTGTACAGGCCTGAAGTTCCTTTGATGAGTTTAGAAACAAAAACATGTGTGTGTGGTATGTTTGCTTGATTTAGACATGGGTGTGACTAGAGTTAAAACAGCTTCCCCGTTTGGATTTTGTAATTTGTTGGGAAAAGCCAGAATGTTCTTCAGAACAAAAAGACATTCCTGGCCCCCATCACCACCGCCCCATCCATCTTCCTTTCTTTTGTTTCTCCTTGGTCTTCCTTCCCTGTTCTGAGTAGGCGGCTCAGTCTCTGAGCAATCAGACCCCACCCCCACCCCATGAGGTCTCCCCAAGTGTAGCATCCAGCCCTGACCGCAGCCTACGCCTCGCCCCTGCAGACAATTGCATCCAGATGTGCATGCAGTGGGCCGGCCAGGAACTGCCCTGACGGCCGCCACTGGAGACCCCAGCGGTGACAGCTCAGCCTCGGGGCCAGCAGGCTCCCAGGACCCGCACTCACCTCCCAGCAGACATTCCTTGCAAACCCCATCAGGAAACACTCCAGAAAGATCGGGGTATTCATTCGGGGCTCTGCGGGGCTGACCCTGAGCACGCACACCCCATCCCACATGCTGTCCAGGCATGCTCACTGGCTCTGATCCCCACAGGAAGAACTCACCCAGCTTAGGGACCGGGTTTTCCTGGACTGTGGGGGAGCGTATGTGTCCACGTCGCAGCCAGGCGTGGACCGTGAGTCTGAACAGGCAGAGACCTCTGAGACCACAGGGCTGTGGTTTCTTCCCTGCGTCTGGATCCTTGTAAGGTGGCCAGGCAGAAGCCACAAGCCACATACCCTGCTACACACCTTCTCTCCCAGGACCCCTGCAAGGGTCCTGTTGAGCAGATGTTACCAGCCCACTTCTGGATAAGCCCAAAGAGCTCAGAAATCTTCAAGAAGCAACTGGACCAGTGGGAAATGCAGGTCTGCGTGATTCCAGCCTGAGGCCTGAGACTGAGCCCAGTTTCCTCAGGCTCCAGACAACTGGGTGGCCAGGACCCAGCCGGTCAGCCCCAACTGGGGTGGTCAGGGTGGGGCACAGATGATGAAGGTCACTCCCACTGTGCACAGGTGGGGCCCTGGCTGAGGCAGGTCAGGACTTCGGGACCTGTTACCCACACATATACACACACACACACACAACCACACACACAACCATGCACACCCATGGAGAAACTGGGCACAATCGCAGACACACAAGTCTCACACAAGCTGACATATATGCAGGTTGACCCACAAACACACACACACACTGCCTGCTGGGCTGGTCTGGCAGGGCCTGGGGTAGGTCAGCCCTTTGAGGGGAAGGGCAGCTGCTCTTGTATTTCTGCCTGTGTCCCCCAGAAGGCAACCAGATATCAGCCCTTGAGTCTGGAGTCTGGCCAAGGGGAGGAGGACAGAAGGAATGAGAGTTAGAAGGGAGCAACGCAGCGGAAGAGGAGAGGGTGAAGAAAACAAAAGGAAAAGGAGGGAAGGAGGAGGGGGAAGAGATGAGGAAGAGGAGAGAAGGAAGGGTGCAGGGGGAAGAGGGAAGCGGGGAAAGGAGGACAGGGAACAGGACAGGGGAAGGAGAGAGTGCAGGAGTAGGCCCTCTCATAAGCCCCAGCGAGTGCACAAGACATAATCTCCAGGTCTGGAATCAGACACACAATACATTGGACTTCTGTGAGCACGTGTGACCTTTTGCAAGTTACTTAACCTCTCTGAGCCTCAGTTTCTTTTTCTCTAAAATGGAGATAACATAGTAGCCCCTTTCATAGAGAGGCATAGAACATATTGAACAGTCCTAGGTACACGGGAGAGCTTGATAAAGTTGGAAGAAAGATGGAACAGGTTACTGGAGGCCCCAGCAAAGTCATATGCTTCCCGTATCCGGCCCGTGGTGAGTGCTTGGAGGATTTAACTGCTGTTATTTCTAATACTGCCATCATCTTCCTCACATGCCAGGCACTGCTCCAAGTGTCTTTGTATCTATTACTTCATCTGACCCGCCAACAACTTTACAAGTGATTAGACTCATGATCCCTATTTTATAGATGGGTTAGGCAGAGGCCCAGAGAGGTTGAAAAACGACTTGTTCAAAGACACACAGCTGGCAAGTGGTGAAGCCAGCATATAGGACGGTCTCCAAAGCTTACATTTGCAACTATCACTACAGGGCACAGTATTTCCTGTTTAAATCGTGATTTTTAAAAATTAAAGTAAATGGCGAGGTGCAGTGGCTCACGCCTGTAATCCCAGCACTTTGGAAGGCTGAGGCAGGCAGATCACCTGAGGTCAGGAGTTCGAGGCCAACCTGACCAATATGGTGAAACCCCGTCTCTACTAAAAATACAAAAATTAGCCGGGCATGGTGGCGGGTGTCTGTAATCCCAGCTACTTGGGAGGCTGAGGCAGGAGAATCACTTCAGCTGGGGAGGTGGAGGTTGCAGTGAGCCGAGATCACACCACTGCACTCCAGCCTGGGCAACAAGAGCGAGACTCCGTCTCAAAACAAAAAGAAAAAAAAAAGGTAAACGAGGTGGGATCCTAATAACCAACATTTATTGAGCATGTGCCATGTGCCAGGCCCTGTGCAGAATGTTTATGTCCTTGAATGCTCACAGTGACCTCAAGAAATACATAGTATTAGCATTTTTAACGAGGAAACAGAAGCACAGAAGGGTTAGGTAATTTGCTCAGGGTCACCAGCCAGGAAGAGAAGGACCCAAGTTCAAGCTCAGGTAGTGCTCCCAGAGACATCCTCTTTACCACTCAGCTAGAGATAGATCAACCTCATATTGTGATATTGAACAGTCTCTAAGATATATTTTTAAAATACATTTTAAGTCAAAAGCAAGGTATAGAGCAGCCTGTCTACGGTGCTATATTTTCTAAAGGTGACATATGGACTGACACGTTTTTCTCTGCACAGAGTAACTGGAAAGCTGTGTAGGAAGCTCGTACCAATTGCTGCCTGCAGGAAGAGGAACTGGGCGGTGGTGGTCAAGGATGGAGACAGATGAACACTTTTAGACCCTTTCCATGTTTTATCACTGCCTTTAAAAGGATGAATGTGTAGCGTCCCTTTCAGAAAGAAATGATTTTCACTCCTTGGTCAGTTTCATGGAGACATGGTGTTAGCTGGTATTTCCAGAGGGTACTCCCTGGTCAGGACTCAGGTTACGGAGAGGCCCAAATTTCTGTGTGATCTGTCACCCTCCAGTTGGAAATGACCCTCTCATTCTTGACAGCACACTAGAACAAGTTTGTCCGACTTGCGGACTGCGGCCCGCGGCCCAAGATGAGTTTAGGGTTCCAACAATCAAGTCAAAGGTGCCTAGAGGGAGGGACGGGGCTGGGGGCAGCAGGATGGACCCTGCACTGCACAGGAAAGCAGGTCCCCTCTGAGGAGGAGAGACCCGGAATCAAACCAAGAGTCCTCTGCTGAACCAGCAGCTAGAGAGAGGGAGGGAGGCGAGACAGGGAGGGAGGGAGAGAAGAGGAAGGGAGGGAGACAGGGAAGCGGGGGGGAGGGAGAGCCCCAGGAAGAACGGAAGGAAGGAGGGAGGGAGGGAGATGAAGAGGGAGGGAGACGAGGAGGGAGGGGAGGGAGGGAGAGAGAGAGGGAGGGGGGGAGGGAGGGCCCCAGGAAGGAGGGAAGGAGGGGAGGAGTGCCCGAGAAGAGGGGGAGGACGCCAGGAGGAGGAAGGAGGAGGAGGGAAGAAGGAGAGGGGAAAGGAGGAGGAGGGAAGGAGGGAGGGAGAAAGAAAGGAAGGGAGAAAGAAAGGAAGAAAAGAAGGAAGAGAGGACGGGACGGAGGGAGGGAGAAGAAGAGGAGAGGGAAACGAAGAGAGAAAGGAGAGGGTGGAAGGAAGGAAAAATGGAGGGAGAGGAAGGGGAGAAAAGGAAGGAGGGAGGGAGGAAGCAGCCTTCTCTGGGGCTGAGATCAGAGGGATCTCAGCCGGGATCTGGCTGAGTCCCGGCACCGAGTTCAGGGCCTAGTGACTGAGAAGAGAAACCTGAAGGCCTCAGGCCGAGGAGCGGCCACGCGGGCTGCAGGTGGTGCCACTTTGCAGAAGCGCAAACTGAGGCCAGAGGGGCAGCGGATCTCAGCTGGGTCCCCACGCTCGGGAGGAGACCGAGTGCTCCCCGCGGGGCCTGTGAGCGGGCGGCCAAGGCTGGGCTGGGGGTGGCAGCGCCGAACCGGGAGCGCCGCGCCGGGTCCGGGTTCACTGGGAGGCCGGCGGCGGCCACGTGGCCACAGCGCCCCCTGGCGGCTACGGGAGTCCTGCACGCAGCGGTCGCGTCTCCACGCCTTCCTGGAGCAGAAGGTTGCCTGGCCCCTGCGCGGCCCCAGGGTTCCCAGACACCCCGCCCAGTCCCTAGCGCTCCAAAATGGCTGCCACCTGGCGTCAGGCCTGGGCAAACGAGGTAACCCGTCTGTATGTATTTAAAAGCGGACAACAGGGTGCCCGCTGCTGTCACCCCACCGCCTAAAGAGGATAGACACTTACCTTCCCCTAAATGTGTAATTCTGAATTCCAGTGTGACCCCTCTCCTCATCGGACTTTAGTTTAAATTCAGCCAGCGGAAGGCATGTCCTTTTACTGTGTGAAATTTAGGATTCCAAAAGGACAGCCCCTGCCATCTGCACTGCCCACCTTCGTAACAGCTCACACCTCCCCATCCTGGCTGCCCTGGATCTAAGCACTTCCCAGGCGTTAGTCCTCACATCAGACCTATTATTATCCCCTCCTGGGCGAGGTAACCGAGACACAGATTAAGGAACTCACCCAAAACCACACGGGTAGAGGGGAAGCTAGGATTTTAACCCAGGCAGCCTTGATTGCAAAAGAGAAAAGGGGAGAAAAGGAATGAGAGGGGGCAGAAAGAGAAAATTTACTTCCAAGACAAGGCAGTGCTGGAGCGCCTCTGCCTCCATTTTGTGTGAGGGGTCTAGGAAGCCTTATTAGAAGTCCCCCAGCTCCTTTCCAGAGCCTGGCATCGGGATGAGGCAGTGAGGCGGGGAGCCCCAGACTGGGCTCACACACAGGGAGCTGCCCAGGCCAAGGTTTGAGCAGCTGAATGGAGGGAGAGGAGTTCTGCCCGCCCCACCCCATCCCATGCACCCAGGCCTCTCTATCTCTGCTGGCCTGGGGATGGGTCCACCAGGGTAGAGGTAAGCAGGTTTTGGAGAAGAATGCAGCATGGAGCTTTTCCTGTCTAGGTGACTTCTCCAAGCCTCAGAAGATGCCCGTGGCACAGTGACTCACTGTGGCTTCAGATTCAGCTCTGGCCCTCCCTTCCCTCAAGCCCCACTCTCGGAAGAGATGCAAGGACAGAAACTTCACTGAACTCCTGATTTTTGTGCCTGGCCCCAAACACGAGAGGGCTAGGGTCTGTGCATTCCAGAGCCTTCCTCTTAGCTGAGATCTGAAATCCCCAAGTTTTCCAGTCAAGCTGTTGTAAATCCGTCCAGATCTCTGCCCACCTCCTCCCGGTGGCCTGCAGGCTGCAAAGCTGAGCTCAGAGGTCCAGTTCAGTGGGCAGGCCACAGGGGAGGGAGGGAAACCAGAGCCAGAAGGAGAGGGGCCTCTCTGAGACTGGGCTCCCACACTCCCCTGGAATCATCTTTGAGGTGGAAAGATTAACATGGGATTCAGTTTCCCCTTTGTGAATGAGTGGTGTTGGAAACCACACGGAGATTCCTCTGTGCCGGTCAGGCCCCACAACCCCAGGACCAAGAGAGGGATGAATCTTGATAAAACCTTGGGATGGAGAAAGGCAAGAAGGGTGCCATTCACACACACCCCATCAGTCTGATTGTTCCCTGCCATTACCACTACCCTGGAGAAGGACGCCAAACAGCTGCTTATTAAAACACTTTACCTGAGGCCAGGCTTGGTGACTCACACGTCCAATCCATGACAGGCGGATTGCTTGAGGCCAGGAGTTCAAGACCAGCCTGGCCAACATGGCAAAACCTCATCTCTACTAAAAATGCAAAAATTAGCCGGACGTGGTGGTGCATGCCTGTAGTCCCAGCTTTCTGGGAGGCTTAGGCATGAGAATTGCTTCAACCCGGGAGGCGGAGGTTGCAGTGAGCCAACATGGTGCTACTGCATTCCAGCCTGGGTGATAAAGCAAGACTCTGTCTCAAAAATAAAAATAAAAATAAAAATAAAAACATTACCTGAGCCACTGAATGTGTCAACACTCAGATGGACTCGCTCTTTCTTTGTAAATGGCTGGACCTAGGTGCAAGGCATGCTGGGAACTTGGATCTGTGAGGACGGGGGTCTGGGGAGCCCCTGATACCTTCCTGGAACAGGCCATGCTCCTCCCACCAGCCTCAGGCCCTTTGCATGTGTGGCTCGCTCTCCCTCGACTGCTCTCCCCCCATCCCCTTCACCCATGACACAATGAGTCTTTCTTCAGCAGCAAGAAAAATGGCTTCTCCAGGAAGCTTTTCCCGAGCCCAGTGTAAAGCTCTAAGGCAGCAGGGGTCAGGTGGCTTATGTGGGGTTCTCAGAAGGCACAGCCTAAGACTGGGGTGCAGGTTGTCTATTTGGGAAAGGTTCCCAGACAGCAGGAGTAAAGGATTGAGGGAGAATGGCATAGGGAGGAGTAAGATCATTAAAATTTGTGTTGCGGTCATCAATGCTTTGGGCAACAGAGGCTCAATGCAGCTGGGACCTCCTGACAAGCAGCGTGAAGGCCCCAGAATCAGTCTCCTAAAGGCCAAGAGCCTGGAGCATTCATCCACCAGCTCCCAGCCCTCATTGGCTGAGAGCTGCCCTGGGCAAGATTTATGCCCTGTATTGACTGCATTTTCTTATTTTCTGTATTCCTGATGCTCTGGCATTTGGGGCCTTGATCCTGGAGAGACTGCCCCTCCCAGAGCTAGCTAATTCCTAGAGATAGCAAAGGACTCCCCTGTGACTGCACCTTTGATGTACAAAGCAATCGTTCCAGAGCCCATAGCCCCAACCGTCCAATTGCCAAATCAATATTCTACCTGCCCTAAATCACTACAGGGCCAGGAACCAGACAACTAGGAATGACCTTGAAAGCCCAGAGCCCTCCACAGTTATTCACACTATCCATCCAAAGCTAACTCAGTCTACGTACCCTGCCTTGCCCACACCTTCCCAAGAAATCCTCAACGAAGGCTCTGAGCCTTGCTCTCCCTTCTCCCTCTTCTGCCTTCTGACCAACCCTGGCGCTTCCCACGTGTTCCAGGTAGCAGTGTGCAGTGCCTCTCGTTTCTAGAGTACTTACTATAAACTTCTTCCTTTATGACAATCATTTTCCTGCCTGCATGTCTGACCATACTGATTAAAACAAATCCTGGGTACATTTTAACTCGTGCCTTCACACTGCCAGGCTTGCATGGGCTAAGAGGGTTCCCACAATGCTGGAGAAGATCCTGAGGCAGAAAACCAACAGGCATATGGCCCATACGTGAAGTGGATGCTGTCAGAGCAAGGCAAGCTTTCTGAGCTGTCAGGGAACCGGCCACTGGCCACTGTCGCTGGCACTGAAATCAGAGCCGGCCAAGGAATGTGATGAGCACGGTGCCAGAGGTGTCTGCTGCATCCCATGTGCTTGTTTGCTTGTTTTTCTCACCACTGATCCCCCAGTGCCTAGCACAGTACTGGCATAGTGTGGGGACTTAGTCATTACCTGCTGAACTCATGAATTGAATTAGTGAGTGACTGAGTGAGTGAACCTTGTAAGCTCCAAAGGAGAATGACTAACAGTCCAATAGAAGACAGTCAAAGGTTCCCAGCCAGTGAGGTCCAGTAGTCAAGTTTATCCCAGCAATAACCCAACTAATAGCACCCTCCAGTCGCCAAGGTCCCAGGGCTGGTCAAAGCTAGGTCAGATGGCGGAGCTGTCAGCCCAGCAAGGAAACTGGGGCAGAAAACTAAAGGAATTCATGGGATGTTAAGCCTTCACTCCTGCAATGCCTTGCATTTAAACAGGACTCCTTACAGGCCCCAGGGCAAGATCAGGTATGGGTGGGCGTAGTGAACACGAAGAAGCCCAGAGATTTACAATGGGCAGGACCAGGGTAACAAATCCAAACAGAAAAAAAGAATCCATAAACCTCTTCTCCTAGGCTTCAGAAGGTTCCAGATTCATCTCCCTGAATGGACACCACAGAGAAGTGGCACAAGAGTGTCACACCTAGGGTGCAAAGCACTGCCTACTATCCATCATAATCATAAATGTGTATATTGTCATAAACTTCCAGAAGATGGCAGTAAAGAGACTCATGCTAAGAAAATCAGTACATTACAATAATTTTCCACATATGGAAGTATCTTGAGAAAGGGAGAGGTTTTGCCTAATCTGTTTAAATGTGCTGTGTGACCTGGTGAGCAGCTTTTTTTCCCCTTCCTCAGTGAGTTTTGCCCAGGCTCAGAAACCCCCACAGGCCCCTAGAGCATAAACCAAGGGAAAGCAAAAGTCAACAGACATACAGGCAAGGAAGCGGGGGCAGGTGGTGGGGCAAGGCTGGTTTCCTCTGTGTCTCTTTGGTTGCATCTCTAGCCTCATTCATGCAATAAACACTTGCTGAACTCTGCTGGGCACATTGGGGGTGGGTGATGGACACATATGACCAAGATGGGGTCCTTTTGCTCAGTGTCATGGAAAAAAGACTGATATGGTTTGGATCTGTGTCCCTGGCCAAAGTTCATGTCAAATTGTAATCCCCTGTGTTGGAGGCGGGGCCTGGTGGGAGGTGACTGCATCATGGTGGTGGGTTTCTCATGAATGGTGTAGCACCACCCTCTTGGTGCAGTTCTCATGATAGTAAGTGAGTTCTCATGAGATCTGGTTATTTAAGTGTGTGGCACCTCCCCTTTCACTGTCTCTCTCTGTTGCTCCTGCCCCTGCTATGTAGGACACCTGCTCCCCCTTTGCCTTCTGCCATGATTGGAAGCTTCCTGAGGCCTCCTCAAAAGCAGAAGCCACTATGCTTCCTGTAGAGTCTGCAGAACCAATTAAACATCTTTTCTTTATAAATTACCCAGTCTCAGGTATTTTACCAACTTTGCTGTTAGGCAGACCTGGGTTCAAATCCAGCTTCTACTGCTCAGAACATAGAAAGTCACATACCTTCCCCAGACCTCAGGCTCCTCATCTGCATAATGGGGATAACACCACCTGCTTTACAAGATGTAAAAAAGACCACGTGAGTAAAGTCCCTGGTGCAGTGACTGAAACAGAGACGGAGCTAGAGTTGGAAAAGAACTGCTATTTCCTTCTTCCTCCCTTGATATCATTGGAACCTCCTTCTTTAGAGGTTACAATCCAGCTGCTGAAGCAGCATATATTTGGTTGACTTTTGACTAAAGAAAAATATTGTCACTATTTTATGATGTCACAAAGTGGTAAAGGATTTGGTAAGAGATTCCTGGGCCCAGTGTAATGTGGCATAACCATGAGAAAACCTCCCATACCAGAACTACTCCCTCGGGTTGAAAACCAAACATTGACTTGTGCGTCCAGTGTTCTGGCTTGTCTGGGGGCTGCCTGAGAGACTGATTTCTGTCTTGCCTGACTCAGAGCACAGACAGGAATGGCAGCACAGAAGCCACTGGAAACAGGCAAGCTCCAAGGAACCTTACAGCTGCAGGGATTATGCAGCTCCTAGGAAGACAGCAGGAGGAGCAAGAGATTATGTCTCTTGGGAAGAAATAGACTTGGGAATTTGAGACAGTTAAAAAGGCATGCACAAGGCCGGAGAAGACACATCCCCAGAAAAGATCTGAGACATCCCAGAACTTTTTGCCAGGCTGATTGGTAAAAGTCTCCCTGTGCACGAGGCCAATTCATAAAGACTGGGAGAGGTGGTGGTTTTTTCAAATGCCAAAATCTCAACAAAAGATCACAAGGCATACAAATAAACAGGTAAACATGGCCCAATCAAATGAACAAAATAAAACTCCAGTAACCAACCCTAAAGAAATGCAAATTGCTGAACGTTCTGACAAAGAATTCAAAACAACTGTGTTGAAGATGCTCAGTGAGCTAAAAAAGAACACAGGTAGACAATTAAGTGAAATCAGGAAAACGGTGGATGAGTCCAATGAGAATGTCAACAGAAATGAACTGAAGGAAAGAAAGAGAGAGAAATTCTAGAGCTAAAAAATACAATAACTAAGTTGAAAAATTTACTACAGCTGTTCAAAGCAGACTTAGGCAGAAGAAATAACTAGCAAATTTGAAGATCGTTCATTTGAATCAAGTCAGAGGAGCACAGAGAAAAAATAATTAAGAAAACTGAAAAGGCCCTAAGGGACTTATGGGACGTCATCAAGCAGACCCTTTTATACACTATGGAAATCCTAGAAGTAGGAGAGAAAGGGGCAGAGACCTTATCTGAGGAAATGGCCAAAAACTTCCCAAATCAGAGGAAACAAATGAAAATACAAGTCCAAGTTCAATGAATTCCAATTGGTATAAAATCAAAGAGGCCCAAACTGTGACACATTATAATCAAACTATCAAAAGACAAAGACAAAGAGAAAGCCTTGAAAGCAGTAAAAGTGCGTCATCACAGACAAAGGGGCTTCTGTAAGATTATCAGGAGGTTTCTCAGCAAAAACCTTTAAGCCATAAGGCAGTGGAATGATGTACTCAGAGTGCCGAAAGAAAAAAGCTATCAATCAAGCATACTAAAACTGGAAAAACTGTCCTTCAAAAATGAAAGACAGTTTTGTTTTGTTTTGCCTTTTCAAGATAGTGAGGTAGAGACTTTCAGTGTGCTTCAAAAACTTGGAAATGGCAAAATACTACATAAAGATCAACTCTGTGACCTTTAATTCAGGAAAAAAAACTGGGAATCCACTGGAATCATGAAGGACACCCTAGATCCTGGGGACGAGAAGGTGGGCAAATTGCGCCTGTGATGGTGTCTCAATGATAAAAGTGAGTAAAGCCCCAGTGCATGGATGGGGCAGAGAGCCTCCTTTTGTGATTCACTTTTGCTCTGGGGAACTCAGCAATCCAAGCCAAGGGAAAGCGCTTTGTTTCTCCGAAGCCCTGGAGCCAACTCAGGGAGAGGCTTGGAGATGCTGAGAGAGAAAGGCACCTGGAAAAGCTGCAGGCATTTTCCCAGACCTGAAACTGAGAGCACTGTGCCATGTTTAATATGAGTGTATACAAAGTCAGTTACTCTTTGGCAACCTGGCAGTGTGGCTGCACAGGCATTTTAGTCTGAGGCCAGAGATTGGAGCACTTGCTCTGGACCAGGGTACAGGCCTCCATGGCCAGACCTGTGGAAAGCACCTCAACAGTAAGCCCTGGAATTGTGCTTTTCTCCACTGCAGACCTGGGGAGGGAGGAGAGCTGCTACAGCATGGTTTCTTCTGGGTGATGAGAATTGCAGCCAGGGCCAGCTTGGCAACCTGGAACCAGTCTGGTCTGCATGTGTCACCTCTGGGTGCCCCAGCCTGCTCCCTGGGATCATGGTGCAGTGGGGCCCTCTCTGCTCTACCTCCCGGTAGAGCTCCAGGCATTAAGAGCGCCCACTTGCCTGGACCAGCAGCCTGAGCTGCCCCACCCTTCTTGGGAATGGACTGTGTGCACTAGGACCCTCTCTTCTCCACACCCAGGCTGTTCTCTAGGCATTCAGAGCATCTGCTCCCACAGACTAGCAGCCCGAGTTACCCCATCCTTCCTGTGCAGAGATCCTGGTACCAGGAGGCCCTCTCTGCTTCACGACCAGGCAGATCTCCAGGCATCGGAGCACTCGTTCACCTGGCTCAGCAGCCTGAGTTGCCCCACCCTTCCTATGCAGAGATTGTGGTGCAGCTTGACCCTCTATGCTCCAAACCCAGTCAGATCTGCAGGCATTTGGAGCACCTGTTTATCTGGATTGGCAACCTGAGCTGCCCCACCCTTCTTGCACAAGGCCCTCTCCGCTCTACACCCAGGCAGAAGAACCCCAGGCATTCAGAGCACTCAGTCACATGGACCAGCAGCCTGAACTGCCCCACCCTTCCTGTGCAGAGACTGTGGCAGAGCAGGGCCTTCTCCCCTCCATGCCAAGGCAAATATCCAGGCCTCTGGCCACCCATTCTCCTGGATTAGAAGTGTAGGCTGCTCCCCTTCCCATACAGAGAATTGGGGTTGAGGAAGTTTCCCAGATGCATGCCTAGTCATACCTTGGGGTGCTTGGTGGGCACTCACTGGATTTTCCCTCAGCACTTGTGCTTATGCTTGCCACTTGGGGACCTGTAGATGGACCTGCCCAGTCTGATGCTCATCATCTCGGCCCCAACCCTCCAGGCCTGAGCAGGGAACTCAGGCCATTGTGCACTCCATGAATCAGCCCATTACCTGAGGCAACAGAGAGCTTCTCACAGTAAACAAGGATCAAGTATACACCTAGCTGCACGGGCCACAGCCAGCTCTTACCCATAAGCTCCATCTACTGACTTGTAAGTCAAACCACACAGCCCAATATAAAACCTGCTAACAGAAGTGCTTATAGTTATAGAAGCAAAGCCAAAAGACCCTACTCAACATTCTCTACAGTCACACCCCCTAGGGAGACGGAAAACGGAAAAGAAAAAAAAAATTGTAAGGAAAGAAAGAAAAAAGTTCTATCCACATGAAAATAATTACAAAAATTAGAAGTGCCAATGCCTCCAGATGAGAAGGAGCCAGTACTAGAATTCTGGCACCATAAAAATTCTGAATGTAGTGATACCACCATCACACTAGCTCTCTAGCAATGGTTCCTAACCAAAATGGAAATTCAGAAATGACAGATAAAGAATTTAAAGCATGGATTGCAAGGAAGCTCAATGAGATCCAAGACAGGGTTGAAAATCAACACAAATAAACTTCTAGAACAATCCAGGAAATGAAGGAAGATTTAAACGCTTTAAAAAGAAATCAGAGGTTCTAGAATTGAAAAACTCATGCAGAGCATTTGAAAATACAATTGAAAACTTTATCAATAGAATAGACCAAGCGGAAGAAAGAATTTCAGAGGTTGAAGACCAGTCTCTTGAACTAACCCAGCCAGACAAAAATAAGGAAAAAAGAATTTCAAAAGTCATTGAGAAATATAAGATCATGTAAAGCTGTCAAATCTGTAAATTACTGGCATTCCTAAGAGAGGAGGAGAAAAAGTAAACAACCTGGAAAAATTATTTGAGGGAATAACTAAAGAAAATTTCCCTAGTCTTGCTAGAGAAGTGGATATCCAATTACAAAAAATCCAAAGAACACATGTGATATATTATACAAAACAAACATCACCAAGGCATATATCACTAGGCTGTCCATGGTCAAGGCTAAATAAAAAATCTTAAAGGCAGCTAAAGAAAAAGGTCAGATCACATACAAAGTGATCCCCATCAGGGTAACAGCAGACTTTTCAGCAGAAACCTTACAAGCCAGGAGAGATTGGGGGCCTGTTTTCAGTATTCTTAAACAGAAGAAATTTCAACCAAGAATTTCATATCCTGCCAAGCTTAGTCTCACAAGTGAAGGAGAAATAAAATCCTTTGCAGACAAGCAAGTGCTAATGTAATTCATTACCATTAGACCAGCCTTACAAGAGATCCTTAAGGGAATTCTAAACATGGAAATGAAATGTTTTTGTGCTACCACAAAAACACACTTAAGTATACACCCCACAGACCCTACAAAGCAACCACACAATAAAAACTACAAAGCAACCAGCTAACAACTTCACAATAGGATCAAAACTTCACATATCAATATTAACCTTGAATGTAAATCGTCTAAATGCCCCCACTTAAAAGGCACAGAGTGGAAAGTTGGATAAAAAAAAAGACCCATCTGTCTACTGTCTTCAAGAGACCCACCTCACATGTAATGACACCTATAGGTTCAAAGTAAAGGATCAGAGAAAGATCTATCATACAAATGGAAAATTTAAAAAAAGCAGGGGTTGCTATCTTTATATCAGATAAAATAGACTTTAAGCCAATAATAGTTAAAAAAAAAAAAAAAGGACAAACAAGGGGCATTGCACGTTGGTAAAGGGCTAAGTTCAACAAGAAAACTTAACTATCCTAAATGTACACACACCCAACATTGCAGCACTCAGATTCATAAAAAAAAAAAGTACTGCTAGACCTACAAAAAGACTTAAATGGCCACACAATAATAGTAAGAAATTTCAACAGTCTATTGGCCATGTTAGACAGACCACTGAGGCAGAAAACTAACAAAGAAATTCTGGACTTAAATTTGACACTTGACCAATTGTACTTAATAGACATCCAAAGAATACTCCACCCATCAACCACATAATGGACATTCTTCTCATCTGCACGTGGAAAATACTGTAAGATCAACCATTGTAAGAAAATACTGTATGATCTCCCAAGATTGGATCAGGAAGAAATTGAAACCTTGAACAGACTAATATCAAGGTCCAAAATTCAACCCGTGATAATAATTTTTTTAAACTTACCAACTGAAATAAGTCCCGAACCAGATGTATTCACAGCCAAATTCTGCCAGACATAAAAAGAAGACTTGGTATCAATTTTACTGAAACTATCCCAAAAAATCAAGGAGGAGGGACTCCTCCCTAACTCGTTTTCCAAAGCCAGCATCACCCTGATATCAAAACCTGGCAAAGACACAATGAACAAAGAAAACTACGGCCAATATCCCTGATGAAGACAGATGCAAAAATCCTCAACAAAATACTAACAAATCAAATTCAGCAGCACATCAAAAAGTTAACTCACCACAATCAACTAGGCTTTATTCCTGGGATGCATATAGTGCATATATATGTATTACAGATATTGTATCCGAGGAATAAAGCCTTTGAATCAGCCTTTGAACAAACATTTGAACTAATAGTTGGTTCAACATATGCAAATCAATAAATGTGATTCACAACATAAGCAAAATTAAAAATGAAAACCATGTGATCATCTCAATAGATGTGGAAAAAGCTTTCAATAAAATCCCTAGTTTGCTGCCTAGTTTGTTAATAAAAACCTTCAACAAACTAGGTATCAAAGGAACATACCTCAAAATAGTAAGAGCCATCAGTGACCAACAAACATCATACTGAACAGGCAAAAGCTGGAAACGTTTCTCTTGAGAACAGGAACAAGACAAAGATGCCCACTCTCACTATTCCTGTTCAACATAGTACTGGAAGGCCTAGCCAGAGCAATCAGGCAAGAGAAAAGAAAATAAAAGGCATCCAAATAGGAAAAGAAGAAGTCAAATTATTTCTCCTTGCTGATGATACGATTCTATATATAGAAAACTCTAAAGACTCTGCTGACAGTCTCCTAGAACTGATCAACAACTTCAGTAAAATTTCAGAATGGGAAATCAATATATAAAATTAAGCAGCATTTCTATACACTAATAACATTCAAACTGAGAGCAAAATCAAGAATGCAGTTCCATTTACAATAGCCACACAAAAAAATACATACAAATACATCAAACCAAGGAGGTGAAAGATCCCTACAAAGAGAACTATCAAACACTGCTAAAAGAAATCACAGATGACACAAACAAATGGAAAAACATTCCAGGCTCATGGAGTAGAAGAAACAATATTATTAAAATGGACATACTGCCCAAAGCAATCTACAGATTCAATGCTATTCCTATCAAATTACTGATGCCATTCTTCACAGAATTAGAAAAACTATTGTAAAATTCATATGGAACCAGAAAGGAGCCTAAATAGCCAAAGCAATCCTAAGCAGAAAGAACAAAGCCAGAGGCATCAGATTACCTGACTTCAAACTATACTATAAGGCTACGGTAACCAAAACTGCATGGTACTGGTATAAAAACAGACACATAGACCAATGGGCCAGAATAAAGAACCCAGAAATAAAGCCATACACCTACAGCCATCTAATCTTTGACAAAAGTGATAAAAAAATAAGCAATGGAGAAAGGACTCCCTATTCAATAAACAGTGCTAGGGTAGCTGACTAGCCATATGCAGAAAAATGAAACTGGATCCCTACCTTTCACCATATACAAAAATTAACTCAAAATGGATTAAAGATTTGAATGAAAGACCTCAAACTATAAGACTCCTAGAAGAAAATCTAGGAAATGCCATTCTGGACATCAGCCTTGGGAAAGAATTTAGGAGTAAGCCTTCAAAAGCAATTGCAACAAAAACAAAAATTGGCAAGTGAGACCTAATCAAACTAAAGAGCTTCTGCACAGCAAAAGCAACTATGAACTGAGGAAACAGACAACCTGCAGAATGGGAGACAATATTCATAAGCTACGCATCTGACAAAGGTCTAATACGCAGCATCTATAAGGAACTTAAAAAATTAAATAAGCAAAAAACAAATAACCACATTAGAAAGTAGGCAAAGGACGTGAACAGACACTTCTCAAAAGAAAACATACAAGCAGCAAACAAACGTAAGAAAAAATGCTCAACATCACTGACAAATGCTCATCATCTCTTATGATTATCAGAGAAATGCAAATCAAAACCATAATAAGATACTATCTCACACCAGTCAGAATGGCTATTATTAAAGATATGATAATGTCAAGGCTGCAGATAAAATGGGACACTTTATACAATGTTAGTGGGAATATAAATTAGTTCAGCCACTGTGGAAGGCAGTTTGGAGACTTCTCAAAGAATTTAAAACAGAACTACAATTTGATCCAGCAATCCCATTACTGGATATACACCCAAAGGAAAACAAATAGTTCTACCAAAAAGACACATGCACTTATATGTTTATTGCAGCACTATTCACAATAGAAAAGACATGGAATCAACCTAGGTGCCCACCTTTCACCATATACAAAAATTAACTCAAAATAGATTAAAGATTTGAATGTAAGACCTCAAGACTATAATGGTGGATTAGATAATCCTTTAGATATCTAATGGTGAATTAGATAAAGAAAATGGGGTACACACTAAAGAACTTACTCATGTAACCAAATGCCACCTGTTCCTCAAAAACCTACAGAAATAAAAAATTAATTTAAAAATTTTTTAAAAAGAAATTGTGATACATATACACCATAGAATACCACCTAGCCATTAAAAGGAACAAAATCATGTCCTTTCCAGCAATAGAGATGCAGCTGGAGGATCTTATTCTAAGTGAATTAACACAGGAACAGAAAACCAAATACTGCATGTTCTCACTTATAAGTTGGAGCTAAGCATTAGGTACACATGGCCATAAAGATGAGAATAATAGATACCGGAGGCTACTAGAGCAGGGAGGGAGGGGGTGGAGAAAGGGCTGAAAAACTGCCTGTTGGGTACTATGCTCACCACCTGGATGACAGAATCAGTCATACCCCAAACCTCAGCATCATGCAATATATCCATGTCACAAACCTGCACATGTACCCCCGAATCTAAAATAAAAATTGAAATTATAAAAAAAGAGAAATTAAGACTGTCCCAGATAAACAAAAACTGGGGGCATTCATTACCATTAGACCTGTCCTAGGAGAAACGCTAAAGGGAGTTCCTCAACTTGAAAGAAAGGACACCAGACAGCGGCATGAAGCCATATGAAAATATAAAGACATCCCATGATAGTGGATTGAAAGACTTAGTATTATTATGATGTCAAAACTACCCAAAGTGATTTAAAGACTCAACACAATCTTTATCAAAATCTCAATGGCATTTTCAAGAATATAAAATTCTTGTGGACTCTCAAGAACCCTGAATAGCCAAAATAATCTTGAAAAAAAAAGACTAAAGTTGGAGATATCACACTTCCTGACTTCAAAACTTATTAGAGAGCTAATAAATAATCAAAACAGCTTGGTACTGGCATAAAGACAGATATATAGACTAATGGAACAGAATAAAGAGATAAGAAATAACCCCTCACATATACAGTTAAACGATCTTTGATAAGGGTACCAAGACCACTCAAAGGGGCAGTCTCTTCAACAAATGGTATTGGGTAAACTGGATATCCACATGCAAAAGAATAAAATTGGAGCATTAATATTATGGACTGAATTGTGTCCCCCCCAAATTCATATGTTAAGGCCCTAATTCCAAATATGATTATGTCTGGAGATAGGGCCTTGTATTAGTTCATTTTCACCCTGCTGATAAAGACGTACCCAAGACTGGGCAGTTTATAAAGAAAAAGAGGTTTAGTGGACTCACAGTTCCACTTGGCTGGAGAGGCCTCACAATCACGGTGGAAGGCGAAAGGCAAAAGACACATCTTACATGGCAGCAAACGAGAAAATGAAAGCCAGATGAAAAGGGAAACTCCTTATAAACCCATCAGATCTCATGAGATTTATTCACTACCATGAGAAGAATATGGGGGAAACTACCCCCATGATTCAATTATCGCCCACCGGGTCCCTCCCACAACATGTCGGGATTATGGGAGCTACAATTTAAGATGAGATTTGGGTGGGGACACAGCCAAACCATATCAGGCCTCTAAGTAAATAAGTAAATAAGGTTAAATTAGGGCCTTAGTCTAATAGCACTGGTGTCTTATAAGACTTACAAAAAGAGGAAAAGACAACAGGACATCCCCCCACCTCAATCTCTCTCTGCCCCTCTCTCTCTCTCTCTCTCTCTCCATGCGGACAGAGAAAATGCCACATAAGGGCATAGCAAAGAGGAGGCTATCTGCAAGCCAGGAAGAGAAGTCTCAACAGAAACCAACCCTACTGGCATCTTAATTTGGACTCCTAGCCTTCAGAACAGTAAGAAAATAATTGTCTCTTATTTAGTCATCAAGTCTGTGGTATTCCATCATGGCAGCCTGAGCAGGCTAATAATACACTTATCTTACACTATATACAAAAATTAATTCAAATGGACTGAAGACCTAAACCTAGGACCCAAAACTATCAAACTCCTAGAGGAAAACGTTGGGGAAAAGCTTCTTGACATTGGATTTGGCAGTGATTCTTGGATATGACATCACAAGCACAAAAGGCAACAAAAGTAAAAATAGATAAATGGGATTACACCAAACTTTAAAAGTTTCATCCATCAAATAACACAATCAGAATGAAAAGACAAATAATGAAATGGGAGAAAATATTCACAAATCACATACATTATAAGGTCTTGATACATAGAATATGTGAAAAAATTATATGACTCAACAACAAAAAATAAAATAACTTGATTTTAAAATGAACAAGGGACTTCAGTTAACATTTCTCCAAACATGATATGCAAGTGATCAATAAGCATATAAAAATGCTCAAAATCACAGTAATTATTAAAGAAATGCATATCAAAACCACAATGAAATATCACTTCATACCCCTTAGGATGGCTACAAAAGAAAAACAAGCAGCAAAAAGTTGACAAGGATGTAGATCAATTGGAACCCCAGTGCATTGTTGGTGGGATTGTAAAATGGTGCAACCACTAAGGAAAACAGTATGTCAGTTTGTCAAAAAATTAAAAGTGAAACTACCATATGTCCAGCAATTCCATTTCTGGATATATGTCCAAAATAATTGAAAGCAGGCTCTCAAAGAGATATTTGCACACCCACATTCATAGTAGCACTATTCACAATAGCCAAGAGGTAGAAGCAATTCAAATATCCATTGACAGAAGAATGGGTAAACAAAATGTGGTATATACACATACAATGGAATAGTATTCATTCTTAAAAAGGAAGGAAATCCTATCACAGGCTACACCATGCGTGAACCTTGATGATATTATGTTAAGTGAAATAAGCCAGATGCACAAGAACAAATATTATCTGATACTATTTATATGATGAATCTAAGACAGTCAAACTCATAGAAACAGAGAGTGGAATGGTAGATGCCAGGACTGAGTAGAAGGAGGAAGTGGGGAGTTCTTGTTTAATGAGTATAGAGTTTCAGTTTCCCAAGATTGAAAAGTTCTGGAGATTTGCTGTATAACAATGTGAATATACTTGACATTACTGAACCATACACTTAACAGTGATTAAAAGAGTAAATTTTCTGTTACGTGTTTTGGGTTTTTTTCTTACTACAATTTTAAAGAGAAAGAGAGAAATCCCTGGACTATCCTTAGATCCAGGTGAGAGAGGCTCCTGCCTGGGACTGGTGTGAGGGGGGTATGGGGAGGGTGTGAGGAGGGCATGGGGACAGCACCAGGTGGCCGCAGGGTGGGTGTGGAGAGGGTGTGGGGGGCGTGTGGGATGTCTCAGGGTGAGGACCGAGTAGATGCTGAGTAAAGGTGCTGACGTGGGTAAGCACATGATGTGTTCAGGCAACAGGTAGTCTGTCCGTACCGCAGAACCTCAGGGCCATGAGGGGAGATGCTGCTGGGAAGGAGAGCTAGGGTCAGGTGGAGAAAGGTGTGAATGTCGGCTGGCTAAGGAGTGGCCGAGGGCAGCCATGGAAGGTTTCTAAACTAGCAGGTGAAACAAAGAAATGTGTGCTCCGGGAGCATCACCCCTGGCAGGCAATGGGAAGTAGAGGAAGGCACAGAAGCTCAACTTTGGCTTCCTTGCATCACTAGCAAGACCAGTCACTCTAGTCTTGCCCACAACATGGTGAGTGGAGGGTGGAAGACCCAATCAAATCCTGACTTCCTATCTGTGCCTCTCCTTCTAACCCTGCTGTTCCCAACATCCCAGCATCACTCACTTCATTGTGTGTAATGAGCATGAAAGGTTATACTGTCAACCCGCAGATGCCGTGGGATGCGGGATATTTAATGGTGTTACCCGGGAACCATCAGGGAATCAAGGACTTCTGCATAGCAGGGAACTCTTTTCCAGGTAGCAAGCAACTCTAGAAGTTATTTTCCCCTGTCAGAGAGAGAGAAAGAGAAAGGGGAGCTTATGAAAACACCCCTCATTATTAGAACACAGAACAATGATCATGCGGATGGAACAGAAAGAAACAGCACAGAGATGCAGAGGAGTGAAGCCATCCCCCGACAAAACAGCCAGGAGGCAATTTCCAAAGTGTGCACTGATGATTGCAGTAACCAATTAGGAACAGCAGTAGCCAAATCTATAAGAATGCTGTTGCCAGAGGTTCTGTACTTGGGGGATTTTCCATCAACAAACTGCAGATGAAGAGACTGAGAATGCCCTGCCTGTACTTGGTCTAAAAGGCCCAGATTCAGGGAAGCTAGCCTTGCAATGCACCCACATGTGGAAAGTGGAGGGCACCCGACAGCTTGACTCCATCCAAGGCTCCGCCCATCAACACTCAGCACAGCACCCCTCCCTCCATGCCTCCGCTGTGCTCCCAGGACCTGCCCCTGCGTCCCCCTCGTCCCCACGACTGCCCCTTCACTCTGACATTTCCTGTCTCCACTGACCCCAAGTAATTCAAAATACAGTCACCAGAGCTTTTCTTCTATGACTCAACAACAAAAATTAAAATAACTTGATTTTAAAATGAACGAGGGACTTCAGTTGACAGTTCTCCAAAGATGATATGCAAGTGATCAATAAGCATATAAAAATGCTCAAAATCACACTAATTATATGCCCTCAGTATCAAATCACTAATCACACTAATTTCATCCCTTCAGGTTGAAATCCGGACCTGCAGTCATCTGAAGGTTTCACTGGTGCCTCATTCCCACGCTTGTCAGGTCAGTGCTGGCCATTGGTGGGAGGCCTCAGTTCCCTGCCACGCGGGCCTCTCCACAGGGCTGCCTGGGTGCCCCCATCGTGTGGCTTCTCCCTGGGGGGGGTCTGGCATGCCCCCACCCCCAAGCAAGTGATCTAAGAGGAGGAAGCATATGCCGCAATGCCCTTTCTGGCCTAATGTCAGATTTCATGCATCACTCCTGCCACCACCCTGTTGCTCACGCAGACCAGCCCTGGTTCAATGCAGAGGAGACCACACAGGATGCAGGTACCAGGAGGCACAGATGCCAGGAGACACCGGGGCCATCATGGAGACCGGCTGCCCCAGCAACCAGCGCAGAGCGAGAAAACAGCCCCACTCCCAGGCCTGCCTGTCTGACTTGGGTTGCTAGCATGGGTCCCCAGCAGGAAGTCTTCCCAGGGCCCATCATGTTGCTGAGGCTTGTGTCTTCTCTGGGAAGCTGCCTGGTGCCTGTGGGTTGGTGGGAGGAACAAAGAAGAGACCACAGGCCAGTAGCTCTCAAGACAAGAAGAGAGACTGAGCTCCTGAACCAACCCATTTCTCATGCTGCACTAGAGCAGAAACACAGCTCACAGCTCACAGACTGTTCTTTGGACTCCTGTTGACATCTCGCAGGACACAGCATGTGGGACCACTCAGGGAGCAGACGCGACACCCTGAAGTCTCTTTATTCCTCTGACCCAGTGGTTCTCAACTGGAAGCAGTTTTACTCCCCAAGGGATATTTAGCAATGTCTGGAGACATTTTTGTTTGTCACAACTGGGGATGGGGGAGGTGTCTGTTGGCATTTAGTGAGTAGGGGCCAGGGTGCTATGAAACATCCTGCAATGCACAAGACAACATCCACAACAAAGAATGATCTGGCCCAAGATGAGCTGAGGTGGAGAAATCCTGTGCTAACCGTTTCCAAAATAAGGCAGTGGCCAGGGGTGGGAGAGAGTCTCCAGGGAGGGTAAGAAGTGATGTCCCAGGGGTTGTCTAAATGCCACCAAAGCTCCCATGAGGCTCAGCTGCCCACCTCGTGGAGAGGGAAGCTTCTGTGACCAGAGCCCCCAAACACAGCTTTCTTGGAGTGAACAGGACCTCAGAAATGGGGAGAATGACCCTGTGCTGTCTTCAAGCAGAGAGTTTCCTGCCCTGGTCTGATGAAGCCAGAGAGAGGCCGCCCACTCTGCCAGGAGGTGAAGCCAGCTCTAGGGAGGAGTTATTGGGGTGGCTGACCCTGACCAAAGGCCCCCCAGATCCACCATGCAGGGGCCCATCTCCCCTCAGGACCCCAAAATGTGACACTCTAAAGAGCCAAAATACTCAAACCCATGACTCTTTTATCTGGATAAGCCAAGGAGAACCTGCCTTCCTGTCCATCCACCTGCAGGACACATGCACACAGGTGCACACACAGACCCACACACTGCCTCCCAGACCAGCCAGACACTCCCTGCACTGCTTTTACTAAGGGAACAGACATTCAAAGGGAATACACTCCTGCCAACATTCTGAGCCACGAAGTTTGTCCGATGGGAAAATGGATCCCGGAAGCAAGTTTTGGTGGACCAATCCCCTCTCCCCAAGATGAGCGATCTGTCTGGGAAAAGCACCATCTTCTGGCCAAGGCAGACAGAGGGCAGCAAAGGAAATGTCCAGGGCTCTTATTCATTCATTTGTTCTTTCATTCAAGAAATACCAAACTAGAACTACTGTAAGATCCAACAATTCCACTACTGGGTAGACATCCCAAAGAAAGGAAATCAATATAGTGAAGAGATAGCTGCATTACCACGTTAATTACAGTGCATTCACAATAGCCAAAACATGGAATCAACTTAAGTGTCTATCGATGGATGGATGGATGGATGGATGGATGGATGGATGGATGGATGGATGGATGGATAAAATGTGGTATATATATACACCATGGAATGTTATTCAGCCATAAAAAGAATGAAATCCTGTCATTTGCTGCAATGTGAATGGAACTGGAGGTCATTATGGTAAGTGAAATAGGCCAAGCACAGACAGACAAATACTGCATGTTCTCATTCATATGAGGGAGCTACAGAGTGGATCTCATGAACATAGAGAGTAGATTGGTGGTTATCAGAGGCCAAGAAATGTAGCAGAGGAGGAGAATGAAGAGATACTGATTAATGGGTACAGATATACAGTTAGAAGGAGTAAGACCTGGTGTTCAGTAGATGAGTAGGGTGACTATGGCTAGAATTAATTGATTATACATTTCAAAATAACTAGAAGAGAATAGTTCAAATGTTCCTAGCCTAAAGATGAATATTTACAGTAGTGGATCTCCCAATTATCCTAATTTGGTGATACGAAGGTATCAAATTTTCACATGTACCCTGAAAATATAAACATCTATTATATATCAATTTTTAACAAAATAAAACAAGAAAAAACAAAAAGCAATGGTCTAGCTCTATGCTAGACACAATCAAGTAGAATCTGAAATGAAAAAAAAAAATCCACTTAGAAAAGTATAAGAACTTTAAAATATTTTGAAATAAATGTAGTAAAAAGACACCTGGCCTATATGATGAGAACCATAAAACCTTGTGAAGGGCTACATGAAAACTCAACAAGTGGAAAAACATACCAGTTCCTGCATGGAAAGACTTAATATGACAAATATATCAGGTCTGTCCACCTTGCAATACACAGTTAATGAAATTCCAATTTTAAAAAAATACTTACTGAGCCCCTGCCTCACGTGGAGCACAGGGCAATGGACAAGGTAGATACAGTCCCTGCACTTGCGGAGCTCATGCCTCGTGATGGGGACAGAGCTCCACAATTAGTCACACACTCATCTAGTTAGTCACCACTCTCTGCTAGTTAGGAAATGTAGTTCTCATCTTTCTTTTCTTTTTCTTTTTTTTTTTTTCTGGAGACAGAGTTTCACTCTGTTGCCCAGGCTGGAGTGCAATGGCGTGATCTCGACTCACTGCAACTTCCGTCTCCCAGGTTCCAGTGATTCTCCTGCTTCAGCTGCCTGAGTAGCTGGAACTATAGGCATGTGCCACCATGCCGGGCTAATTTTTGTATTTTTAGTAGAGACAGAGTTTCACCGTGCTGGTCCCCAACTCCTGGCCTCAAGTGATAGGCCCGCCTCGGCCTCTCAAAGTGCTGGGATTACAGACGTGAGCCACTGCGCCTGGCCTCGTTTAATCTTGATAATCCATCTAGACCCAGGCGGCATCCCTAGCTGCTTCTTCTCCATCTCCCCCCTCCTCCTCTCAACCATCCTGCCCATTCAGCTCCCTGTCTGTCCCTTGGCCATTCTCACCTCCCTTCCCCAGGGTCATAAATCAGGATTCCTCATCCTAGCAGAATGTTGCTTCAGTCTTCTCCCAGGCTTCCTGTCTCCAGCTCCATCGCTCTAATCCAACATCTATGCTGCAACCAGAGGAGGCCTGGACCTGAAGGCTCACATCACTATCCCACTTGACGCATGAGTGACTCCCCGCTGCCTTCCCACGGAAGCTCAGACTGATCAAATGGCCCGTCGGGTCCTGTATGCGTGAGTTCTTTCCAGCCTCCCCTGGCACCTTACTGCACAGCTCATCCTCTCCTGCAGCCACGCTGAACTCCCCAGCAAAACTTTTGTGAGAAAAAACTGATTTTGAAGGAATTCAAATCTTTACTTGCACCTCTCACAGACTCTTAAGAGATTTTTAATCATAACTGCCCCTGCTCTGATGTTTCCTAACATCCCCTTTCTTCTCTCCTCCCATTCTCTCCAACCCTGGAGCTGCTTGGGACTTTATAATTCCTGACCCTCAGCTCTCTCCCTGGTTCCCTGATACCCCCTAACCATGCCAAATCCTGTCATTACCTCCCTGCGCACACATTTTTTCCTCTCTCCCTCCACTTCTGCCCCTCTTTTCCATCTTGTTCTTCATAAATAAAGCAGAGAAGCCAACTGGGAAGGCCCAGCTCCCCTCAGAGCACACCAGACAGGCAGACACCACAGGGTAAAAGCTGTCTTCTTAGCAGGGATGAGAGCAGCTCACACAGATACACCTTGCTGCGTTTCACCACCTTCTTCACCTTGAAAGCCCTCAAAGCTCCTTCCCACTCAGGCTGTCCCTCCTCTGAACTACCCTTATAGGCAAGGTCAGTGCCCCTCCTCTGGGTCCCCCTGAGTTCCCCTGCATCACAGGACTTGTCACCTCACTGACATTGCCTACCTGTTGTCCCTGGAGATGGGAGAAGGCTGGGGGCTGGGGCAGCACCCTGTTCTTGCCCCATCACCACCCCCACCCCCAGTGGATTGGATGGAGAGTGGCTTGGACTGAAATGAGCAAAGCCCCCACCCGGATCCATGAAAGCAGAGGAAGATGGGGGAGGGGAGGAAGTTCTCTGTGGATGTGGACAGGATGTGGATGCAGCAGTGGCTTACAATGAAACCACTGCCTCGTCAACTCACACTCCAGGGATTGCCTTCCCAGGATGGAGGCAAGGAAGAGTAATGTCCTGACTGGGTGTAGAAGGAGTTTTCAAATAGACACTTGGCACCAACAAGTGAAAAACGATCAAACTGATCCATTTCTCTGCATTTTATCTGACCTGATAGGGAAATACCTTCCCGTCTCTTCTGGGTTTGAATCAGGACACTTGGGAAACAGTTTAAAAGAAAAAGAAAAAGGAAGGAAGACCCTTTCTAATGAAATGGAGCTGTCTTTCCTTCCCTCCTCCACACTAGCCTCCCTCCTGGGATATGGACCTTCCCAAGGCTGCAGTGACAGGAGGAAGCATTTGTTCAAGGCAGCAAAGGGGACAGATACCCTTTCAGCATCACAGATACGATAAGACAAGGCCAGTGTTGGTCGAGTCAGAGAGCCAATCAACCCAGAGTCCCTCCGCCCCACTCTCTGTCCTGCAGAGAGGAGCCAGAGGGGACTGCGTGCTTCAGACCTACACCAGCTGGCCTGACGAAGACAGGAACCCACGGGGACAGGCTACCAAGGAGCCTTAGGGCAGGGGAGACAAGAAACAGAATTCAAAATTCATTTCCAAGTGACCACAGGAGCCACAGTCACACGGGAACGTCGCCCCAAGAGCCAAGATCAAAAGACTCATGCTGGAAGACATTGCTTGAGCATGAAGGACAGGACTATTCTGAGTTCTGTGTGAAAGCCTGACCTCCTGGCAGAAAGGACAATTAATATTGGAGTGTTCCACCCTTCCTATCTCCTGGCGGACTAGGTTACTAGGGCTGCATTTATATTGATAAAGTGCAGCCCATTTACAGAACCTATTTATGGGCAGTAGATTGGTTCATTTTCACAACGTGGGTCTTAACAGAGTGGCAGGTTGTGTTTCTCAACAACCATAACTGTATTCCCATCTCCCAAATTCTCTTCTACAATGTGGCCTTGAACTCCCCCCAGCAAGGCTGGGGTCTACATCACCTTGCCTTGGATCTAAGTTGGCATGTGACTGCCTCAGCAATAGAATATAGCCAAAGTGACACCATGCAACTTCCAAGACTGGATCGTTAAAGTCTATGCAACTTTCTTTCCCCTTATTCTCCAGAATACCCAGCTTGCTGGAGCTCAGAGCTGCCCTATAAATGGTTCAACTACTCCAGAGACTGCTTGACTGGGAGTAAACCAAGCCACATGGAGAAGACATGGGCACATGGTCCTGTGGGCAGCTGTAGTCTTCCAGGCACCCCAGCTCAGATATCAGACATACGAATGAATGAATGAATGAATGAATGAGCCTCCAGGTGATTCTGAACCCCAGACATCACAGAACAGAGACCAGTGATCCCTGCTATGCTTCTGAAGAATTCCTGACCACAGAATTTAGGAGCCAAATCAAATGATTATTTGAAGCTGCTATGTGTGGCTGCAATTTGTTATACTGCAATACTGACTGGAACAGGTAGAGCAGAGGTAGGTGCTACATAAATCAAAAGGCTGGAAAAACACCTTGCTATTATTATTAAAACAAACAGACCTAAGCTCAAGCTCAAATTCACTCAGACCAGTTGAGTGAAAGCTAAACCTCTCTGAGCCTCGGTTTTGTCATCTCTAAAGTGGGAATAGCACCTCCCTGGTCGTGAGGACATCATTAACTATCAGAATCATCATCATGAACTCTGAGGGCGTTGGGGCTAGGGCTGGCATGACAACTGTTTGACTATGACACCTAACATGAACTTGCAGGTGATGAGAACTGTTCTGACATTTATAGCACGTTGACCCAGTTCTCTGGGTAATCAAGATTCCATGTCTTTCCAGACTGAATGAAGAATCTGAGGCATTGCCCCGATGACAGAAATCAGTGAAATTTAATTTCTCTTCTATATATTTTTGCTTGAGTTGGTAATTTCTTTAAATGCACAGAGAAATTCACTGTCAAAATACAGAAAAATTGTTCACAGATAAGCGGAAGAGGCAAACATGATATAAAGTTTCTAATATGATTTTTCTGAAATGGATGCCTCAGTTCAGCACAGCAGCTGCTGCCACTAGCGTGTGGAAACTTTGAAGACGATGGCATGAGTGTGTTTCAAACTGGAGGGCGAGGGGGTCCCAAGGACATCCCAAGGAAGGGCCGTGGGACAGGAGGGAGCTGCAGCCTTGCAGAGAAGAGGGGAGGAATGGGAGACTCAGCAATCCCACTCAGCTGACATGGCCTGGCTGAGACCAGGTCAAGTTTGCACTGGGCATAAGGGCTCAGGCAGCATATCCAGTAACATGGGAGGCCGCAATGAGGGTGGACAGTACAGGGCTCAGAAATAGACTCACCACCAAACCCTGAACCATTTATGGAGAATCAGAGGTTGCAATGGAGGAGGAAGCAGGTCCTAGAATGGGAGCTGGAGCTCAGAAGCAGGGGCCTCTGGTGAATTTCTGCTTCCTTGCTCCTTCCCTGTCTTGAGGCCCATTCATTCATACGTCTTCTGTCCATGGCTGCTCTTCTGGCCTCAGGCCATCTCACCTCCTGCCTGAGAGGAAGAGGCAGGAGAGCCTGGACAGACTGGCTGGTCCAGTCCCTGGGAACTCAGTCCATGCCTGGCTTTGGGCCCCTACAGCCCACCTTCTCCCTAAGGCAGGGCCTCTTGGCCTCCACCTGCAGGCTCAGCACAGGTCTGCCATTCTTGGGACCCTTCTGGCCTGAGAAACCTCCAGCCTCATCTTAAGGGTACTCAGCTTCCAGCCTCCCAGACCAATAAAGTCCAGTTAAGAGAGGAGAAGGGAAGGGGGAGGGAAAACTAACACTTACCGAGCCCTGAATGAACCAGACAGCGTGTTTGGAGCCTGCCTTTCTTCCTGCTGAAGGAGTTCCCCAGTGGGAACTCTACGCTCAAGTGGTACAAGTGAGCCTGGACCTGAGCCCAGGTCACAAATCCTAACGCCAAACAGCAACAAGGCATTCTGATTTCTGCGTGTTACATGGCATAGTTAGGGTGCATATAAGACTCAGAGGCTGGGGTCTTCATGGTGAGCATCTGGGTAAACACTTGGTGAGAGCTCCAAGTGTGGCCACCACATTCCTGGGTGACCCCCTGGGATGTTGCAACCTGTGGACACCAACCAGGGGAGTAGGAGCAGGAGAAGGTGGAGGATGCCATGAGAGGGCAAAGGGGGCCTCCCCTGGGGTGCTCTCGGGACTCCAGAAACCCCCAGGTGAGGCCTGAAGGTCTTACAATAGCAGGTGAAGCCAAAAAGCCAGAGAAATCAGGGGATAGCTGCAAGCATGCAAACGCATGCACCTGGGAGGCTGGGATGGCAGGAGAAAGTCGAGGATTTTACCAAAGGGGGATATTCATACCTACTAGAGAAGGCTGCTGGGGGACTGAATGAGATCATTCATTTGTCTATTTACAGAGCACTTACTGAGCACCTGCAAAGTGCCAGGCACAGAGAACAGCACGCCTGCGGCCTGGCCCTCGGAGAACGGGAGGGTCTAAGCATCAGGAATGGAGTGGAGGCTCCACACTCCTCAGTTTCCTCCCTCTTCCTCCTCCGCCCTCCTAGACAGCATCCTCCCCTCCTGAGACTCAGTCATTCTTTGGGATATCTGCTCCTGAAGCCGAGTAACAGGTAGAAAACCTGTTTCCTTCTACAAATAAAATAAAATCTCCTCTGGTTCACCCTTGCCTCCAGGCTGATTCTGGTTATACAAAGTCAAGCAGGTTTTGCTGCGTGTGTATGTTTTAATAAACAAGATCCATTTCCCCAGCCTCATGTTAAACAGAAATCTGTCCTTCAGGATGACTCTACGGTGTGTTTTGAAAACAAAAATCTGCAAACTAAAATGGCCTCTGACATCACCCAGAGGATGGGAACGGTTCCTCCCGATGCAGGGCTTATAGAATGGGTGGGGTAAAGTCCCTCCTACCCCACCCCATCCCCGGGTGCTCCTAAGACCCCCCGGGTGATCCCAGACTCATTTCTGATGGCTAATGTCCAGAGCTGCTTGCCCCAGCCACATCATAGCCCCATTCGAAACTGATCACCAGAAGTCCAGTTCTCTTCTATGTCCTAATGTTCCAAGACCTCTAAGCTAGTCCATCTGAAACTTGCAAGGGACAAAACCAGGACTGCACCCAGCATTTGTTGTGACTGTTTTTTAACTAAGTAAATAATATCTCAAAGGCAGACATCTATAAAATGAGCTGTTCCACCTCAGCGAGGCTTGTCACAAATATGAGGGCTTGCTCTTTTCAAAATACTCCAACATCCCATGGCTATGAAAAAAAAATCCCCTCTCAACTGTTTGACTCAGAGTGGTTTTGAGGAAGAGCCACAGCAGCTGACTAGCCAAGCATTTCTTAAATAGTGTGGGCCCAGCACTGCTCCTCTGAATGGCCCCATGCGGGGCTCCCACCCACCCAGGATCAATAGCCTAATTCATTCCCAGGAGGAAGTGCTCAGGTGGGGTGGTATCCAGGGCCTCAGCTCCAGACAGTGAGTGGGACTGGTCTGGGGACCCAGGTCTGGGGTGGGTTTAACCTCCTGATAGCAGCCCAAGAGAGCCTTTTATCCCAGGCTGTCCAGCACCCTCATTAGAGAGGATTAGGAGACTGTTTGGCAGAAGAAAAGGCTTTCCTCACTGGCAGAGATGGCAGCAGGGTAGGCCTCTGCCTAGGGAATGGCCCAGTAGCCAAGACATAACTCTACAAAACAGCAGAGCAAAAGCCAAGAATCTCAAGAAGCAGAGACACCCAGGAGCAAATCCTAGCTCATTGCACAACCTCAAGCAAATCATCCTCTCTTTTGCTCTCCTCTGTAAATGGAGATAATAATAAACACCTTTGCGGATGATTGAACTACTGGCTCCAACTCTTAGTGGGCTTCTCCCATCATTGCCATGGCCTCACAGTGGGTCATGTCACTTGCTTTGGCCAAGGGAATATTAGTGGAAATGATACCAGCAGAAGCTTGAAATGTGCTTATGGGCATGGGCTTGCCTTCTCAGGCTTTTATGATTGCCACAAAGAGGACATACCCTGGAAAGCCACTGCCCGGCCTAGCAGGGCCCCAGGATGAGATGTGTTGAACAGAGACCTCAGCAGACCTACTGACCTATACCCAGAAGCAGAGCTGCCCCAGGCAGTCTACAGGTGTGTGAGCTAGAAATTAATGCTAACTGTTGTAGGAATTATGTGGTTGTTTGTTATACAGCATTATTGTGCAAATAGCTGACTGGTACATCTTTCCTATAAGACAGATTGTAACATTAAGATAATGTATATAAATCACTTGGGCAAAATTTAAGTGCTCAAGTAATATTAGCCAGGTAATTATCATCATCAGTAAACAATTCTCTCCTGTTCCAATCTCTGTTGAAACTGCTAATCGAATTGCATCTTCCCCTGCTTAACGATTTTAGAGGCTTCCTATTGTTTTCAGAATAAAAATCAAACTCAATGTGGCTGATGAGGTCGTACATAAGTTGTCCTCTAACTGACTACTCATCTAGCCCCACTGATCATTGCTTCCCCCAGCCCCCAATCCTCTGCCACCATGTACATTTCTGGCATGCAAACTATGCACTATTCTCTCAATATGCCAAACTCTCTCACACCTCCATGTATTGCACATACTGTTACCTCTGCCCAGAACTCCTTCTTCCCTGTTTTCTGCCTGCTGAACCCATGCTCCTTCTTTAAGAGCTTACTCAGCTCTTGAGCAAAGGAAACATGTCACCACCATTGTACATGCAGCCAACCTCCCCTAGCCCCAACCCTAGGATTAAACCAGGGGCTAGACCAGAGCCACCAGGGAGGAAGGGAGAGGAAGTGGGTATAGCGTGAGACTTCCTGTTACAGGAGTGATGTGGCTGGTTGTTATGCAGCACTGCCCTTCACCCCAGCCTGCTCTCATCCAATCCTGTCCTCCAACTCACTGCAGAGAGAAACAGGATCAAATGGGAGATCCCAAAACTCTCCTCTCAAACAGGAAGCTCTTCTACCTGAAAGTTTCCCCTTGTCTTAGTCCATTCTCTGTTGCTACTACTGAATACCTGAGACTTGGTCATTTATAAAGAAAAGGAATTTGTTTCTTACAGTCTGGAGGCTGGAAAGTCCAAGGTTGAGGGGGTAAATCTGTTGAGAGCCTTCTTGCTGGTGGGGACCCTCGGCAGAGTCCTGAAGCAGTGCAGGATATCACATTACAAGGGGGCTGGACATGTCAGCTCAGGTCTCTCTTCTTCTTATAAAGCCACCAGTCCCACTCCCATGATAACACATTAATCCACAAGTGGCATTAATCTATTCCTGAGGGCAGATGCTTCGTGACCCAATCACCTCTTAAAGGCCCCATCTCTCAATGCTGCCCCATTGGGGATTAAGTTTCAACATGAGTTTTGAAGGGGGCAAACATTCAAACCATAGCACCCCTGAAACAGTCACCAGGGGCAACCCATGCCTCTTCTTGAGAGGTATTTGGAACCTTCGATTTTAACATGGCCTCCAGCACTAGACACTGTGGCCTGGTGTCTGGCCCCTCCATGGCTGCTCCAGGCCAGGAGTCCCCAACAAGGGTGGAGGATAGAGGGTATCTGTCCCATCGGGGAGTCCTTGTTTAAGGGTTCCCCCTTCATATTGATGAGCCACACCTATCCACCATCAAGTACGCGTGTCTAGTTTTTCTGAAGCCCCACACAAACCATCCCCATTGCCTTTGCTCCAGCCACAACCAACAGGGTACATCTGAAGGCTCGCCTCCTCTTCACCCACCTTTACTCATTATCTACCTTGCTCCTGGCCTGCAGAGCCAAGCCAGCCCAGGCATCTGCCCCACTTCAGAACCAGTGGCCATTCCAACCAAGCCCCTCCAGTATCACTGCACTACCTTCCCAGCTCAGAATTTATGGTGCTGTGGCATCAAATTCAAGCCCAGCCCTGTCCCCAGGCCTTCATCCTGGCCTCACCACTTCCCTTCTCCTCACCTACTCTCACCATCTCCTGTGTCCCAACTCACCACATCTCACACTGACACCTATACCTTGCCTGGTGCCCCCAGCCAGCCAGTCCCCTACCCATAAGCA
The DNA here is from genome assembly GCF_009828535.3 of Hylobates moloch. NCBI lineage: Eukaryota > Metazoa > Chordata > Mammalia > Primates > Hylobatidae > Hylobates > Hylobates moloch. Next base: position 101,881,207 of record NW_026652281.1, read on the forward strand.
AATGAGGGGAGACTTGGGTGACAGAACCCGATGTGTAAAATAGGTGCTTTGTTTTCTGTCTTCTGGATTAAGAGGAAAAAAGTGGTGAGCATTTCAGTGACTTACCTGGTTTAAAAACTGGCCATGGCATGTCCTCAAGCTGGCAAAAGTGAAAAAAATAGATGCTATCAAGTGCTGGTGATGATGTAGGGAAAACATGATTCTCACAGACTGCTGTTGAGGGTGTAATTGGCACAGTCATGTTGAATAGTGGCTTCCACTGAAACTGAAAATAATATCGCCTGGCCATGGTCTGGTGCTTTCCCTGGAAGGGGTCTTTCCTACAGACCCCTGCATATGTGTGCATAAGGACCTGTTCATAAGGATGACATTGCAACATTGTTTTCTGCAGCAGAAAGAAATTGGAAGTAAACTACATGTCCATGAATAGGACAGATTTTTTTTTTTAATATGAAACAAAGCAGTTAAAAGAAATGAACCAAAATGGCCAGTTTGGACACAGGCCTAAAAATCACATTGTTCAGTGAAATAAAGCAAGTTGCAGAATGATATAAATAGCGTAATACCATTTATGAGAGTTAAAATACACATAGGGATACTATTATTTCCTATGGATATGTGAAAGGCTTTTATTTTTTGAAGAACAGAGTACACCCAACTCATTATAGAGGATACCACTGGGAAGAAAGGAAGGGGATTAGGATTTAGAGAGAGCTGGAGACCTGAAATTTATCTGTTGTATTCTGAATTTTGTCATGGGCAATGGAGCACTGTAGTCACATAATATCTGAGCAGTTCAGGGCAAATATGATAAATTTTAACATATTTTTCAGTGGATATATGAGAGTTGCTATTTTTGACTTGATGCTCTTATGCATTTATTTTTAAATGGTCAGAAGGAATTTTCTAATCAGCTATTGAGTGTCCACTGGATGCCTTGCCATAGCAAGGGCTGTGATCATGAAAAAGTCTTTTGAAGACAGAAAAGGAAGGTCCTGATGGGAAGGATCAGAATGGTGTGCTCCAAGTTTAGTGTTTGTTGTCAACCAGGCCATGATTGAGGAAAATCTCCACCCAATGGGAAGCATATTTTCCATTTTAATAGTGATGGAGACTAATCAAAACCAGCTTTAATTCTGAAAGATCCAATAAATAACTTTGATTCAAGCAATTACTTAAAATTGAAATTTGCTAAGTGAGGAGAATGAGTCATTCATTTGTGCAGTGACACCTGTTACCTGGCAGAGGCGGAGAGTCCTGGGGGTAGAGAGAGGCATAGGAGTGGAGATTAGCTGTTGCCTCCACCTTGTTGCATCCATCTGCAAGATGGAGAGGCTGCTCACAGCCCACAGGACACCAGCAGAGGCCATGTCCAGGGTCTCACTCTGTCACCCAGGCTGGAGTGCAGTGGTATGATCATAGCTCACTGTAACCTCAGACTCCTGAGCTCAAGTGAGCCTCTCAAGTAGCTGGGACTACAAATGCTCACCATCACTCCAGCTAATTTTTTACTTTTTGTAGACAGAGGGGTCTTGCTATATTGCCCACGCTGGCCTCCAACTTCTGGCCTTGAGTGATTCTCCCGCTTCAGCCTCCCTAAGCACTAAGATTGCAGGCATGGCCACCACATCTGCCCCTCACTGCATCGCCAAACTCATCTTCCTCTGCACCATATCACCAAAACTCATCACTTTCAGTCTTGAGTCTCTGCAGCCCAGGTTGACTTTACCTTTGCACTGTGTCTTTAATTTTAAAGACTTGCTGAGCACATTGGTTTCGCTTCCACCTAGAAGAAGACCCTGAGACAATGATCAAAGTACGAAGAGTTCACTTAGGAGATTCAGGAACTACCAGCAGGGAACTGGGGAAGGGACACGGTGAAAGGGGAGGCAGCCACAAAGGTGAGCTGTTAAACCACCTGGATGATGCAGTAGGGCAGACCAAGGCCCCCAGAGATAACTGTGAATCCCCAGGACCTGTGAATATATTACATTACACAGCAAAGGGGAATTCAGACTGAAGATGAAATGAAGGTTGCTAATCAGCTGATCTCGAGATGGGGAAATTATCCTGCATTATCCAGATAGGACCAAGCTAATCACAAGGCTCCTTCCATGTGGAAGAAGAAGAGTTCGAGTGCTGTGATGTGAGAAAGACTCAATGGCCATTGCTGGCTTTGAAGATGGAAGTAGAGGCCACAAGACAAGGAATGAAGGCAGCCTTAGAAGCTAAAGAAGGCAAGGAAATGGATTCTGCCCTGGAGCCTCCCAAAGACCTATTTCAGGGCCGGGCATGGTGGCTCACACCAGTAATCCCAGCATACTAGGAGGCCAATGAGGGCGGCTCACTTGAGGCCAGGAGTTGGAAACCAGCCTGGCCAACATGGCAAAAGACTATCTCTACTAAAAATATAAAAATTAGCTGGGTGTGGTGGTGTGCACCTGTAATCCCAGCTTCTTGGGAGGCTGAGACAGAAGAATTGCTTGAACCAGAAAGCGGGGGTTGCAGTGAGCTGAGATCGTGCCACTGCACTCCAGCCTGGGCGAGAGAGCGAGACTCTGTCTCAAAAAAAAAAAAAAAAAAAAAAAAAAAAAAAAAGGCAAGGTAGTAAATTTGTATTGTTTTAAGTCACTACGTTTGTCATAATATGTTACAGCAGCAGTAGAAAACTAATACGGATGATTTCAGGAAACTCTGGAAATGGTGCAAAACCTACCTCAGAATGACCACATTATTGAAGAGACAGCACTAAGGAATTTATACTCCACAGTCACTGGTTGAGGATGCTCCCCTGTAAGTCTGGGAAAGGCGATGAGGGGGCCTTCAATGGTTCCAGAAAAGCCATCAGGCTCAGGGATGCAGTTGCCATCAGAGGTCAGCAGGAGCTCACCATACAGCAGGGTCTGTGGGTGTGGCCTTTCCTGAAGGCAGGAAATGCGTTGTTGAAAATCTGCTGTCTCGGGCATCATTCTAAGTCCTCCTCTACGCACTGTTTCACATGAGCCTTACAGTGACTTCTGTGCCCAAGTAGGAGTACCTCCCTTTTTACCAGATGATGAAAGTAAGGCCCAGAGAGATGCAGTGACTTCCCAAAGTCACACAGCTTGCAAGGAGCAGAGCTAGGGTTGGAGCCAGGACCACCTGATCATGGAGGCTGTCCCCTTTCCACTCTACCATGACAAGGATGCTCATTTGGGGGTGTCTTGCTGTTTGCTAGCACTCAGGTCAGACACACAATGCAGTTCAGAGGTCTCCAGAGGATGCCACACCAAGCTATGCTGCAAAGAAACAGAAAGTGCTGCTGACTCTCCCTGGGAGCAACTCACAGGGGCACCGGGCAGAGATCAGGAGTCCCCAGTTACTGGCTCCAGAAACGAACCCACACAGCCAGTGGTGGCTCCAAGTCCCCAGCTTCCCACTTCTGCTCAGCCTCTGGCACCACTCCCAGATTCCCATCAGGGAAAAAGGATGGGAAACAGCCCAGCCCCGAGCAGGAGCTGACTACATGGAAATGCTGATCAATAATGAATGAATCGCCCTCTCCAGAAAGCTCCAACTTCATCTCCCTGGATCTTGCCAGAAATCCCAGTGTGTGGTTCTGCCTCTCTTCTCTGACTGTGGGGTCCCATATGGCTATGGGAGCTGGGAGGGTGGGGCCCCAAGCTCCATGGGGACCCCAGGCCAGGATGGGAGAGAACTGCAGGAGGGAGAATTTGCTTGTTCCTAAAATGAAGGCGGTCATAACACACACCTCACAGCAGATCACAGTGAAGATGAGACAGGAGCATGGAGCACATTTCAGACCCTCAGTAAATCTCTGCGATGCTCATTATCATGCAAACGGAGGCTGAGAGACCCTCTCCTGAGGTTTGGGTCCTGACTCCCCATTTGGCAACTGTTGAATTTCGAATCTGCTGAGATGTGTGAAGGGAAGAGCAGGGCTGCAAGTCAGGGGTCTGGGTTTTAACCCTGGCTCTGCCCTGCATCCCCTGGGACACTGGGCATGTTATTCAAACCCTCTGTCCCTCATTTCTTCATCTGTAAATCGGGCATGATCAGCATCTCCCAGAGCACTGTGGAGAGGGTGCAGGGACTTCATGTGCAAAGCCCAGTGCGATGCTAACGGGCAGGCAGAGCTGGCACATGTCCATCACCCTCCCTTCTACCAGGTGCCACAAACTTGTCAGGGCTCTGCCCTGGCTGGGTGGGGAAAGGATGGCCCCAGTGGAGGGTCTCCAAATTGGGTAACAGATGGCCCTTCCTCTGCCCCTACTGCTGGTCAGCCAGGTATGGCAGTAGAGAGAGGAGGCTCACCTTCAGCTGCAGAGTCAAGGGCATGTGTTGGGAGGAGCCCCACTCCCCATGTTTCTGCCCTCCACTCACCTCCATGCCCTCACAGTCACTCTGCCAGGGAAGGAGGGCATGGCCATCTGAGTGATCAACCCTGAGATGTTGCCAGCAGCAAGGTCATTCTGTGATATGGTTTGGCTCTGTGTTCCCACCCAAATCGCAAGTCAAATTGTAGTTTCCGGCCGGGCATGGTGGCTCACGCCTGTAATCCCTGCACTTCAGGAGGCTGAGGCGGGTGGATCACTTGAGGTCAGGAGTTAAGACCAGCCTGGTCAACATGGTGAAACCCCGTCTCTACTAAAAATACAAAAATTAGCCAGGCATGATTGCACACACCTGTAATCTCAGCTGCTCAGAAGGCTAAGGCACGAGAATCGCTTGAACTCAGGAGGCGGAGGTTGCAGTGAGATTGCACCACTGCACTCCAGCTTAAGTGACAGAGTGAGACTCCATCTCAAAAAAAAAACAAAAACAAAAACAAAAAAAAAACCATTATAATTCCCAGTGTTAGGGTACAGACCTGACGGGAGGTGACTGGATCACAGGGGTGGATTTTCCCCTTGCTGTTCTTGTGATAGTGAGTGAGTTACTGAGTTCTCATGGGATCTGGTTGTTTAAAAGTGTTTAACATTCCCCCTTCTCTCCCTCTCTCTCCTGCTCCACCATGTGAAGAAAGTGCTTGCTTCCCCTTCACCCTTCTGCCATGACTGTAAGTTTCCTGAGGCCTCCTCAGTCATGCTTCCTGTACAGCCTGCAGAACTGTGAGCCAATGAAACTTCTTTCCTTATAAATTACCCAGTCTCAGGTAGTTCTTTATAGCCACGCGAGAACGAACTAATACACTCTGTGTCATACAAGGCTCACTCTCCTGTGCTCCCTGTGTCCAGGCGTGAATGGGAAGAGGCAGGTTGGCCACATGCATTCATGTGGCTCTTGGGGCCCTTTCTACAGATGTGGCCATCCTGGATTCATCAATGGGATATAGGAAGCTTCCTTTAGGTCTGGCAGCCATGCTGCCTCCCAAATCCAGCCTGCACCCGATGCCCGTCCCAGGCCTGCCCAAGCCTGTCTGACTTCCCTTTGGCTACTGTTTCTTGTGTGTGTTCCTTTCTCAGGCAAAAATCCAGGACTCTGGGGACTCCTACTAGTGGTGGTCTTGAAGAAAGGATTAGCCTGTGCCCCAGGCTGCAATGGAAATGTACCCCAGGCCCTGCAGGAACTAGGGCAGGGATGGAGAGCCTCGTGTAGAATGTTCATTGCCACTGCATGGTCCCGGGAGATGTACCCTGAAAAGAAGGGAGACCAGTAGGGCTGGACAAAGGTGACCACAATGTGGTGGTGCCGAAGGCTTCAGCTGATCCCAGGAGAGCTCTGTATCCAAGTTGATCCCTCAGAGCTGTCTGAAATTGAGGCCAGGGGGCCCAAGCCTTCACAACCGCCCCACTCCATCAGCCAGTCATCAGCTATGGGAAAGGACTTCACCTTGGATGAAACCGTTTCCTTCTGCCAAGGGCAATTTCCAGTGAAGGATGAAAGTATTCCCAGCACCTGGGGAATGGGTGCTAAGGCCTCAAAGATGGGGTCTATGCAGAAACCACAATATTCACTCCCAAGTGGAGACCCTGCTGGCGAGGCAGACAGGGGAGGGAGCCTGGGTGCGGGGACGTCACCTTGTCAGTTCCAGTTCCAGCCGATGGACCCACTGCCCTCCATGCCTTTTCAGAATCCCACAGCGCATTCTCTCCCCATCCTCAGGCTCCTGGTGATCTGAGTGAGCCAGCCTGACCCCCTGCAGAGAAGCTAACGGAGACATCAAAGCCGCAGCCTCTCGCTTTCAAGCAGCTTTGAAATATGTTTCTGAAATGGCTGTGCCCAGGAAGATTAAAAGTCCTCCTTTTGATGAATCCGAGGGTCTTGAGCATCAGAAACAGAGTGGGTGGGCTCACAAATATAGAAAAGTGGAGTGCTTTTGTAAACCGGGTGGCGGAATAGAAAGGGCAGAAACAGGGACACATAGAGTAAAAATACGTGATGAAGCTAAGCAGTAAAATCTTAGTTCCAGGGTCTCTAAAGTAGCAATGGGTGTGTGCAGGTCCCCCAGCAGGGGTCTGGGAAGTGAACAGATTATCAGGAGGAAATAAAAGGCCTTCATTGATTCACTCAATCATCTATTCATGCAGAAGTGATGAATGAGCACCTACTAAGTGCAGACACTGCCAGGGTCCAGAGTACAGCGGAAAAAAGGAAAGACCTCCCTCTGCCCCTGCCCCTGCCCCTGAGTTGCTGACAGCCTAGCCGGGGAGCCAGTTTGTCCAGTGTGAAATGTGCTAAGATGGGGAGGCACAGGGACCATGGGACTCAGAGGGAGTCAGGGAGGACTTCCTGGAGGAAGCAAAGCCTGAACAGAGCCCCAAACGATGAGCAGAAGTGAATCAAGCAAAGGGGAGTGGGGAGAGGAGAACATGAGTGAGGTGAGAGGGAAGAGAGGTTTGGAAGGGGAGCAAAAAGAGATGAGGCCTAGGGGTGGAGTATGATCAGATCACACAAGGCTTTGAAGACCATCCTGAACTATATCAGGATGGCAGTGTGGAGCCATGGAAGGGTCTTGGGTGTGGGGCATGATAGGAGCCCATCTGTGGATTAGGACAATGAGCAGCCCCACCAGCCACTAAAGACTCACCTTTTAAATCCTCTGGGTCTCCTAACCTGTAGCCCTGACCTAAGATTGGAGAGGGCTGGACTGATTGGGACAGAAAAGAGCTTGAGGAGATTCAAGGCCCAAGCCCCCTGGTTTGGTCCAAGGCCCCTACATGACTTTGCCCTTATCTGCAAATGTCTGATACAGAACATGTCCTGCTCCAGAACCACAGAAATCCTTGCATTCCGCACCATACCAAGCAGTCTCACTCCTCCCAGCTTTTGCTCAGGCCACTTCAGGTCACTGGGATGCCCGCTCCCCTGTCCGTTTCACCTGGCTGACTCCCACCTGTCTTTAACCACCTCTGCCACCCTCCGTCCCTGGGCTGTTCCAGTGCATTCTCTCAGATTCCCCCGGGCTCAGCACTTCCCTAGTCACAGCTCCATTGTCGTGATCACCTACTTATATGTCTGTCCACACCCGGTAAAAGCTGGGCTCCTGAAGGACAGGAACCTCTTCAATGCAGACTCCCCAAAGCATACCAAGCTTAGCGCCATCCATGCCCTACAGCCTGAAAAAGGAGGACTCCTCAAAGATCATCTTACCCAGATCTGCTATTGTCTGAATGACCCCCATAGTGCACGTGTTGAAAGTTAATCACCAATATGGTAACATTAAGAGGCGGAGTCTGTAGAAGGGAATTAAGCCATGAGGGCAGAATTCTCATGAATGGCATCAGTGGCCTTATAAAAGAAGCTTCAGAGCGCTTCCTCCCTTCCCAACTCTTTGACCCTTCCACTGTATAGGAGGGCACAGCATTCATCCCCTCTGGAGGATGCAGCAATGGGGCACCATGTTGGAAGCAGAGACCGAGGCCTCACCAAACACGTAATGTCCAGATGCCTTGACCTTCAGCCCCCCAGCCTCCAGAACTGTGAGAAAATAAATTTCTTCTGCTTATAAATTACCCAGTCCAAGGTATTTTGTTGCAGCAGTACAAACAGACAAAAAGAAGATCCCCATCTTCCAAGAAAGAAGAAATGGAACCAACAAGTGCAAGGCTCCTACTGGTGCCAGGCCTTTTGCAAACCACCTCTCTGGTCATCTTCAAATATCTCTGCCTGGCAAGTATCATGAGTCCTGCTCTGGCTGCTCAGGGGGCAGCTACCTGTCCAAGGCCACAGAGCCAGCCAAGAGCAAAGCTGGAATTCGATCTCGACCTTTTCCAAGACTCCTCCCTTAGAATTTTCCAACCCAGTTTTCCACCTTCTCCATGGAATGACAGGGAACATGGCTATCAAAATGGTTTTCTTATATCTGAGAACCAGAGCCTGCTGCTGTGTAATCTCGAGCCCCAACATCGACATAGTCATATATACTAGTCACATGGCCTCCTGGAAGAGGGCTGCTGATCATTTAATGAACTGATCAGGGAGAATGAGGAAAAGCATCCCCAGGGCCACTACTGTGCTGTCCTTCAACCTCACATGTGCCAGCTTCCACGAACCTCACACGTGCCAGCTTCCCTCGTGGCTCCAAGCCCCATGGCTTCCCAGCAAACACAACTCAGCCTCCTCACGAACACATTCCCTGGCTCCACCGGCCCTTGGGCTCACGGATTCAACACGGTAATAATACTTCCTGGAGGCAAGGAAGGCGCATTGAAGCAGCAGATAGTTCTGCAGTATCTGCAGGAACCTGGGGTGGACTGGTGCCCCTGTGGCCCTGCAGTACAGGAAGTCGGGCACCCTTGACTCTCACAGCATCTGCCACTGCTCCATCTGGGCGAGCTGAGACATTGCCCCTTTTATAACATTTTCATCATGCCTGGAAAGCACCGGGTTATGACAAGAGGGCAGCGTAAGGAGGCTGATCAAGAAGGGGAGATGAGAGGACCACAGCAAGCAGACAGTGACCTGTGCCTTTCAAATTAGCGACTTTGGGAAGCGAAACTTCTGATCATACATGCACATGGCAGCCTGAGAGAAGCCTTGCATCTTCACATTTAAACCCCAGAAGTCACAAAGCGCTGTGTGTTTTTACTTAAAACATGTGACAGGCAAGACCTTTCTGAATGTGAGGATCAGAGAAGGGAGGATAGCCTCGTCCACGAAGGGCCGTCAGATGCAAGAAACGAGTGTCGTGATGTAAACAGCGCCTTCCCTTGTTGTTCTTATTTATATTTTATTATGACTTTATTGAATGTTTTCTTGTAGGTTGCCTCAAATCCTTTAGGGAGTGAAGCAATGCAAAATAAGTAAGTGCTTTTAATTAAAAGCACCGGAGCGACAGCATTCCAGGGACAGAAGTGAGTGTTCAGGAAATCAGAGGGGGCTTTGCACAGAGACCCCACCAATATCATGCAGCAGCGGCAGCTCCAGTCTAGGCATGGCTAATCTTGCTTAATGCCCACCAGGCAACTTTCTGCACTCCATCCATCACCCAGGCAGGCCTAGGTTCCCAGGGACCACCTCCTTCTTCAGATCCCCAATGAACCTAGCCCTGTGCTGTAAGGAAGGGCCAGGGGAAACAGAGAGGAGTGTTTCAAGGCTCTGGAGCCAGACCACCTGTATTCAAATCTTTATTCTATTTCTTCCTACTGTGTGACCATAAGGATGCCTCATTATTTCTTGTGCCTGAAATGAGGTCAATGCAGCATCTGCCTCCACAGGGTGGTTTTGAGCTCAAGGATGGGAAGTGCTGAGCTTCATGCATAAGAAGAGCTCCACAAATATCAGTTCTAAGCCCAAGGCCTGGTCCCCAGGAGCCTGCCCCAACACTGGGGAGGCAGGAATGAGACTGTGCAGGAACTCAGATGATACAGGGCCACTGGGTGCGTGGTGTGGTCTGGACTGTGGGTTCTGTAGGATCTCAGAGCAGGGAAGGGTTGGAAGGTCTCAGGAAGTCTTCATAGGGGAGGAAGGACATGGAGTGTCTCAGAGAGTGAACAGGACAAAAGATGGCACTCCAGGAAAGGGAAGCAGCCTGCACAGAGGCTTGGAGAGGAGAATCACTGGGGAGTGGGGAGAATTGTAAGGAATCTGCTGGCTGCAGTGGATGGGCTGTCGGTGGCTGCCCATGAGAAGGAGAAAAGACTGGCTCTACAGGGGTACGCTAGCTCCTGGCAGGGTCACAGGGCCCAGCAAATGTGCCCAAACCTGTGCCCTGGGTGTTTGGTTTCTCCCACCTGAATATGGAAAAACTAAGCAAACAGGCCAACAAGATTAATCTGCACAGACAGATGCCTCAAAGCGACGTGTGTGTATGTGACCTGAATCATATGTAAATACTTGAAACAAGTGAACAAGAGAAGAATTCTTTGACTGATCCAAGTGACAGGGGTCCTGCAATTTCTGCCTTTTGCTTGTGTTTAAAGAACTGAAATTCGGCCATGCCAGAGAAGAAGGAACTCCTGGTTTTAGCAAAGGCCACAATACTAGTACCCAGTATGCCTTCAATTAATTCAAGAAGGAAGGAATGAAGGAAAGAAAGAAGGAAGGAAGGAAGGAAGAAAGGAAGGAAGGAAGGAAGGAAAGAAAGGAGGGAGGGAGGGAGGGAAGGAGCGGAGGAAAAGCTCTTTAATATTTTTCAAGCACACTCCTCTTGTCTGAGAGTTGGAGAACAGTTGTAATTCTCATCAGCTGAAGCTGTTCTCACTGGTGTGTTAATATTGAACTTCAGTAGAAAATGTGGCCTTCCAGGCTAGGAACCTCCAAAGCTAACATTGCCAGGACTTTATTAGGAGCATTTGAAACACTGAATTAAATCTTGAAAGAAGGGGAATTGGAGTGGCAGAGCACGGTGGGAAAGTTCTCCAACCCAAAGGAGAAACCCCACATAGAGCCCCTGGCTTCCTGCCCAGGCCTAGCGAGTGGGATGGACTCTCCTTCCTCGGCCTACGGGTAGTACCGTGGGTTCCCAGGTCCAGCCTGACCATTCCTCAGGGGTCCTGCTTCCTCCCACCCTCCATCCCCAGGAGCCATGCTCCCTGTCTCTGCAGGGTGGAGTAAAGACAGCATCTCTCATTCTACAGGCCCCATCTACCCCTGCTGCAAAATAACACTTTCAACAATGCACAATCCTCAAGCACATACTGCGTGCCTGCCCCTGAGCTAAACACTTTGCATTCATTACCTCCTCTGCTCCACATGACAACCCTCCTGAGAAGGTATTATTAGCCCTGTTTACAGATGGGGAAACTGAGGTGCAGAGAAGCCCAAGGTCATATTGCTGGAAGAGTCAGAGCAGGGCCTCCCAAGCCTGTGCTCTCAACTCCCCTTGTACAAGCATCAGGATTTTTGCTATATTCACGGTAGACCCGTGGTATTGTTTACTTAATGTTTTTCTTTAAACAAACTCCCTTTATTTTATTTTATTTATTTATTTATTTATTTATTTATTTTAGATGGAGTATCGCTCTGTCACCCAGGCTGGAGTGCAGTGGCGCGATCTCGGCTCACTGCAAGCTCCATCTCCCAGGTTCACGCCATTCTCCTGCCTCAGCCTCCCACGTAGCTGGGACTACGGGCGCCCATCACCATACCCGGCTAATTTTTTTTTTTAGTTAAAGACAGGTTTCATGTTTAGCCAGGATGGTTCGATCTCCTGACCTCAGATCCGTGCTGGGATTACAGGTGTGAGCCACCACGCCTGGCCCAAACTCCCTTTATTTTTTAACTTAAATACATTTATTTAAATGAGACAGTGTATCATTATGGAATGCGTAAAAATAGTATCCATTGTCGAAAGTAAGCCAGAAAGAAAACAGGGAGCACAAGTTGCCAGTGAACACTGTCCCCTGCCGAAGGCGCGCCCTGGTCCTGCTCACTCTGTTCTGCATTCAAAAGGGAGTAAGAGCCAGAGGGCTCCCTGGCACCAAACCCCTCCTTCATAGATTGGCCGGGCATGGTGGCTCACTCCTGTCATCCCAAAACTGTGGGAGGCTAAGGCAAGCGGATCACCTGAAGCCAGGAGTTCGGGGCCAGGCTGACCAACATGGGGAAACCCCGTCTGTACTAAAAATACAAAAAAAATAAATAAATTACCCGGGTGTGGTGGTGAGCACCTGTAATCCCAGCTACTCGGGAGGCTGAGGCAGGAGAATTGCTTGAACCTGGGAGGTGGGGGCTGCAGTGAGCCGAGATCGTGCCATTGCACTCCAGACTAGGCAACAAGAGCAAAACTCTGTCTCAAAAAAAAAAGACAGAATTGATGGAGATGCCAGAGGGATCTCTTTCTCACCTGTGACCCAGCACTGTAAGCACCGTGCCTAGACTCCTAATAGCATCCCCCAGGACTCATCCACCTAGAATGCCATTTGGCCACCGGTGGAAAATGTTTCTCCATCCTGTCATGGAATTCCAGGGTACAACGCCATGTGTCTACTGCCTAGGCCCTATGGCCAAGTGCTCAATGGTCAGGCTGTCCCTCAAAGTGACCCCAAGGCCCAAGACCACAACCAGTGTCCACCCACACACCTGAATATCACACCCTGAGTTCCCACACATCTGAATGGCACCACCATCAGCAAAGGGACCCATACTGGAAAGAAGGAGGCTGTTTCTAACTCTCCCTTCACCCCAGCATCTGCTGATGTTCCCTGAAAAGTGCCAGGCTGTGAGCCAGTTAGGCAGGAATCAGGCATCTCCACCATCCCTGCTCTGATGGAGTTCTCAGTTCAATGACAAATAATGGCAGTGCACCCCAGACAGCCCTAACTGGGCTACAACAAAGGTTTGGAAGACAGACAAGGAAATTATTGCTTAACTTGCAGGGAAATGGATTGGAGAGGTTCACAAAGGAGGTGACGCTTACCTAGAGGTTAAGAAAGCCTCTCTCCTAAGGCATGAGGATCACTTGAAGCCAGGAGTTCAAGACCAGTCCGGGCAACATGATGAGACCCCCATCTCTACAAAAAATAAAAAAGTAAGCCAGGCATGGTGGCTTTCGCCTGGAGTCCCAGCTACTCGGGAGGCTGAGATGGGAGGATCGCTTGAGCCAAGAAGTTCCAGGCTGCAGTGAGCTGTGATTGTGCCACTGTACTCCAGCCTAGGTGACAGAGAAAGATCCTGTCTCTGAATAAAAAGAAAAGAAAAGAAAGCCTCTCTCTTCCATCCGCTTGTGACTCTTGATACAGGGCTGTGGATCACTTAGGGATGCCTGGCCCTATTTTACAAATGAGGAAATAGAGAGCCAGCAGGTTTCAGTAACACAACGTCACACTGGCCCTCCAGATGAAGCTGAGGCTGAAAGTCAGTTGCCAAATCTGTTTTCTTTCCCAGTATTCCACTGTTTCTCAAATGGGCACTCAGCAAACGTTCAATGACTTGAATCAAATTCCTACATCTCCAAACTGAGTGAAAAGCACTTGAATGCAGGAGTCATTTCTTGTACTTCTTTCTCCCCCATCAGCCTCCAGTTCCCCCAGTGCCGTGCCCACAGCACTGAGTGTACAGTTCCCTGCAGATCAGAGTTATTTAATAAAATGAAGGTGTAGGAAGTGTTAAGAGCAGGGTAAAGAAGAGGAAGAGGAGGAGGATGCCACAGAATATAGCCCTCGGCTGCCTCCTCGCTGGAGAGACAATGGCCAGGACCTGGGGCAGGGGTCACAGGTGGGCGTGGGAACTCCTCTAGAAGGTTTCCTGGAAACAGTCATTTTAAAGTCAGTTGTGGGCTGGGCGCAGTGGCTCATACCTGTAATCCCAGCACTTTGGGAGGCCAAGGTGGGCAGATCACATGAGGCCAGGAGTTTAAGACCAGCCTGGCCAATATGGCAAAACTGCGTCTCTACCAAAAATACAAAAACTAGCTGGGTGTGGTGGTGCATGCCTATAATCCCAGCTACTTGGAAGCCTGAAGCACGAGAATCGCTTGAACCCAGGAGGCGGAGGTGAGCCAAGGTCGCACGACTTCACTCCAGACTGGGCGATAGAGTGAGACTCTGTCTCAAATTTAAAAAAATAATAACAGTAAAGTGGGTTGTGTGCCATCTGACTGTGGCCAGGTGCAGTGGTTCACCCCTGTAATCCCACCACTTTGGGAGGCCGAGGCTGGAGGATTGTTTGAACATAGGAGTTTGAGACCAGCCTGGGCAACATGGTGAGACCCTCATCTCCACAAAAATATTAAAATATTATCCGGACATGGTGGTGTGTGCCTATAGTCCCAGCTACTCCGGAGGCTGAGGCAGGAGTATTGCCTGAGCCCAAGAGTTTAAGGCTGTAACAAGTTATGACTGCACCACTGCACTCCAACCAGAGTGACAAAGTGAGATCCCCGTCTGAAAAAAAGAAAAAAAAATTAACTGCGCTTTAAGAACTAGATTGGGCTTCTTCAATACTATCCACCTCTACCAGGCCAGTAGCCAGCCACTGGGTTCCCGTTTCAGCACCTCTTTCAGAATCTGGGAGGGAAAAGTCATTGATGCAGAACAATTCCCTTGGGTTTCACTTTGTGGGAGAGAAGCCCTTTGCCAAGAACCTTGGTTCCCCCTAGTGGCCGTCAAGGGCAGTAGCACCCGGCCGGGATGGAGAATCATTTCTTGAAAGCAGGAAGAGAGGCCTCTGGCCAGAGAAGGAGAAAGAAGGTCAAGCCCAGCCAGCCAGGACCTCCGGGCACTGCTCCTGGACCAGTCCCCAGCCTAAGACAGCCCACGGCAGGCAGTGATGGAGGGAGGGTCTGTACAGACACCCATGGAAAATTCATTAACTCAGAATCTGAATGTTTATGAATGACCTTTTCCCCCAAAGAACTTTCATAACCAATGCTTTCGATATGATCTGGAAGCTGGAAATTAACAACACTACTATTGACACAAAGTGGGCTTTAAAAGTGTTCCTTATAAGTTTTCTCTCCATATTCCTGTGTCTAAACAATTGATAGTTTTTAATAGCCATCATTGAACTAATAGCAGCCGCTTACTAAGGCATTTAACAGCGTTTGCCATCTCCTTTTGCCTTGGAGGTAAGAGGGAAAATTGTCTGATTTTTAGAAACAGTGTTTTGTTTTGTTTTGTTTTGTTTTGTTTTGTTTTGTTTTGTTTTGTTTTTTGAGACAGTCTCACTGTCTCCAGGCTGGAGTGCAGTGGCGCAATCTCAGCTCACTGCAACCTCCACCTCCTGGGTTCAAGCCATTCTCCTGCCTCAGCCTCCATAGTAGCTGGGATTACAGGTGCATTCCACCACGCCCAGCTAATTTTTGTATTTTTAGTAGAGACACGGTTTCACTATGTTCGCCAGGATGGTCTCGATCTCTTGACCTCATGGTCCACCCACCTTGACCTCCCAAAGTGCTGGGATTAGAGGCGTGAGCCACTGTGCCCGATATAGAAACAGTGTTTTGGGGGGCAATTTTGGTACTGCTATTCAAGGGCCTGAGCCTCCCTTGAATTTCCCCCAAGTCTGTGCAGGCAGGGAGGGAAATATAGTCAGGACCTTGCCCCATCCTCTCTGTGGGAGCCAGGCCCACTCCCTCCTGGTTGAGGAGCTCCCGGGCAGCCCAGTGAGCCCTGGGCTCAGTGAATTGTGCCGGACTGGGGCAGGAACATCTCCATGGCAGTGGTGCGGAGTGAACCACCCACAAAACAGCTCCTTGAGGAGAAATTGCCTTTGGAGTTTCAGCTCCTTAACTGCCTGTGCACAGCCCAGAAAACCTGCCGGAGGGTGATCTTCATTGAACTAGAGCAGCAGCAGGAAGGCCTTCGCTGAAGAGGCACAAATAACCCTCGCCAAGGCCCTTCTCAGGACCCTGCTGCTGATGCTGCTGCAGATTGAGGGAGGAGGCACCCGGGCACTGGTGATGGGTTTTCCTGGAAAACAGCTCCCACATTTGTGCCTTACACTAACTGGGGGCCCAACAGCTGGGCTGCTTCCAGAGGCAGGGCCAGGCCAGCAGTAGCAATAAGAAGCTTTAGCGGTGATTCGGTAGACGGCCCAGAATCCCAAATTCATGGGGCATGATTGCATGCCAAGCGCTTTCTTTACATGCATTGTGGCATTTAAGCCCCCCAAAACTCTAATGACAGAGGCTTTTAGGAACCCTATGTGAGAGATGAGGAGACTGTGGCGTGGAGACATAAAGGAATTTATTCAAAGAGCGAAGTTGCAGAGGCAGAAGCAAACCCACATCTATCTGACCACACATGACTCCCAGGTGCCAAACAGGCAGTGTCCAATCCACTCTTCTACCTCCAGCCTCACCAGCCTTGCCCCTGGTTCATCCCAAAGCCGCTCACCACAGCCAATGCACAACCACATCTGTTCCCATCAGACATGGGTCCCACTTGTTGCCATCTGAAGGGCACAATGTCTCTCTCCATGAAGCTCACCAGTTTGCCCCGTGCAGATGGTGATTGTGATCGTGACTATGACTGTGTTCTTACTCATGGCCGGTGATCTCTCAGCAGCTGCCCTGGGTGAGGGAGGAGATGCAGACAGCCCCTCTTTGCCGTACCCTCTGCCTGCCTTGGGTAAGGCCTGGACCAGCTACTACTGGAATAGCACCCCACAGGTCTCATTCTAAAGAAGCCCACCCTTATCCACCCTCTTAACAACTGCCACAGGTGGGTTCTGAGCACTTAATACCATGCCCTCCCCATCCTCAAGTCCTCCAAAAGCTCCTCTTGCTTTCAGGATAAAGCTCAAGTTTCTGTCCCTACATACCAGGCATCTTATGATCCCACCTTCTCAGCCTCTCCAAGCTCACCTCCGCCCTGCACCCCTCTACCCACTAGTCATGCCAGTCAATGTGCCCTTCCCTGCGACATTGTCCACTGTCACCACTCCAGATATTTACATGCAGGCTTTCCTCTCTTTACAATGCACTTCCTTTCCATGAAGCTGTCTGCTGGGAAAAAGCTATTCAGCTTACAAACTCTGGCTCAGGGGTTGTTCCCCTGAGAAGGCTTCCGTGGGGTCCCCTCCCCACTAACCTCCAGGCACAGAAGAGGGTTCTCTTCTCCTGGCCGCTCTCGTCAACACCTAGTGCATTCATCTCTGTACTTTGCTCTCACCTCTGTATTCTCAACATTGGTGTGCGTGCATTTCCCCTGGTCTGTGAGCTCCTGGAGAGCAGGGCAGTGCTTGAGCAAGTGCTATATTCTGGGACCCGAATCTGGCCTGGACAGTGATTGACACTAAAAGAATTGTGTTGATTGAGTGAGCAGGAAGAGGGCGTTGCAGTGGTCCAAGAAGGGAAGAAGTGGGGAGGGTCTGGATGAAGTCAGTGGCACTGGAGGTGGCAACAGAGAGCTGCCCATTTGAATTGTTTCTATGAGGTGGGCATTCTAAGGAGCGTGGTGCCAGAGGCCCATGATAAGCTGGATGCTCAAGGATGAGTGACACGTGGGTGGGTGGACGGATGGAGAGGAGAGGACATCCACTCCACTTAGACACAGTGATCTGGGGAGACGTTGGCAGCAGAGGGAAGGACAAGGAACATGAGCCCCTTCTGAGGTCCGGCTGTATTCTTGGCATCGTGCGGGCCACTTACAGTCTCTCATTTCATATCCCCAGGAATCATCGATAACCAAAAGTCAGGGGGCTGCAGTCAACTTCTGCTCAGCACTGACACCTTTAAGAAAAATCCATAAACAATCTGCAGACTAGGGAGAAAATTTTTCATATCTAGAATATATAAAGAACCGCTACAAATCAATAATAAAAAGACAACCAACCCAATATTTTAAGTGGGAAAAAGATTGGAACAGACACATCACAAAAGAAAATATAAGAATAACCTAGAATTATGTGAAAAATAAGCTCAAAATCATTAGTCATCACAGAAATGCACAGTAAAAGCAAAATGAGATACTACTACTCATACCCCAGAGTGGCTAAAATAAAAAAGACTAACACCAAAGCTTGGCAAGGATGTGAAGCAATTAGAACTCTCTGTATTACTAGTGGGAGTGTAAAATGGTACACCACTTCAGAAAATGTTTGGCAATTATAAAGTTAAACATACAGCCACCTATAACCCAACAATTCCACCCCAATTATCAACCCAAGAGAAATGAAGACATTTGCCCACACAGAGCCTTGTACATGAGTGTTTGGAGAAGCTTATTCATTAGAGCCCGACACTGCAAACAACCCAAAAGTCTGTCAGTAAGTGAAGGGGAAACAAAGTGTGTGGCCCATCTATGCAACAGAAAATTAATCAGCAATGAAAATAATGTACTACTGATACATGCAACAATATGGATGAACCTCAAAAACATTGTTCAGAGTGAAAGAAACAGTATTTATTGTTATATACATAATTCCAATATATAATACCATTTATACAAAATTGAAGATCAGAGCTTACAGGCTGGGCGCAGTGAGATTTACATTTGTAATGTCAGCACTTTGGGAGGCTGAGGCAGGAGGATCACTTGAGCTCAGGAGTTCGAGACCAGCCTGGGCAACATGGTGAGACCCTGTCTCTACAAAAAGTAGTTAGGCATGGTGGCACATGCCTGTAGTCCCAGCTACTCGGGAGGCTGAGCACAGGGGATCACTTGAGCCCAGGAGGTTGAGGCTGCAATGAGCTGTGTTCATGCCACTGTACTCCAGCCTGAGCAACAGAGCAAGACCCTGTCTCAAAAAAAAAAAAAAAAAAAAAACACAAGTTTACGTGTTGGTGATGGAAATCAGAACAATAGGTGCCTCCACTCCACGTGTGCAGTAGGAAGTGACTGAGAAGAGCCATGAGGAATTACGGAAGTGCTCTGTATCTTGCTCGGAGGGCTGGTTACATCGGGGGATGCATTTGTCAACAGTCATTGAACTGAACACCTAAGATCTGTGTATCTTGCTATATTCTAATTACTCCTCAATAAAAGTTTTTTAAAAGATCATACAGTCAGACCAGCTGGGTTCAAATCCTAGCTACCTCTTACCAGTTTTGTGACTCGGATCATCTCTGAGACTCTATCCTTGTCTATAAAATGGGAATACTAATGGTTCTTATCTGGCTGCACCACAGCTATGAAGTGAGATAGCTAATGTGTGTTAAGAGCGGCTCAGCAGCCTGAGACTTGGCAAAGCATGCAATAAATGCTGACTGAGTAAAGTTAGCTTCCCCGTGGTCCTGCCGTGGAGCAAGTGGAGTATAGGCGAGGATGACCCCAAGGGCGTGGCGCACACAGGTGCAGGCAGGAGGGGCAGGGCTGGGCCAGGAAGCTGTGTCTCCAGCCTGCTCACTGCCCTGAGGGCGACGTGAGGCCAGAATCCTTGGGAAAAACTGGTGCTGGGAGCCCTGTGTGCCTCCATGGCTCCAGACATAAACAGGGGTTGACATTGTCATTTATGAACAAGTCATGATTTCTGGGCTGCTGGGGGCTGCGAGAAGGAGATGGACAGGAGCTGCCCAGTGATTTGCTGTGGGAGTGCTTGGCAGGTAGAGCAGGCAGCCCAGCTCCAACTAAGCCAGGGGACAGACAGACTTGGAAAGTAGATGGAGGGCTGTGTGGGGAAACTGAGGCATGGGCATAGGCCACACATCAGCGTGCAGGTGAGGAAGCTGTCGCTCCACAGCCTCCCTGGAACAAAGCCCAGGGGGTGTGACCGAGCCCCACCCCACCTGCCATACACGCAGGGGCACCCTCCGTGGCTCTGGGTTCCTTACAGACCCTAGAGGCACCCACCTCTGCCAATGTTAGCAGGGCTCACCCCTCTGCAGAGCCACAAGGACCACGGTCAGACACCCATGGGCCTGGCTGGTCCCCACCAAGCCTGTTGCGGGGCCCCTTCTCCACAAATGACACTAATTAATTTGTGATCTCCGGCAGGGGTTCCACTGCACCCTGCATCTGTCAACCTAATTACAAAATAGCTCTTCCAGGCTGACTCACAAGCTTGGGTGATCCCAGCACAGGCACCAACAGCTGGAGGGAACAACAATGACTACCAAAAAAAAAAGAAAAAGGAAAGAAAAATCAAGGCTGCTAATGATGATAATGATTATCATACAAGCCATTATTTATCAAGCTCCGAATGAAGTGCCAGGTACTTTACAGATATTATCCCCAATATTCCCAAAGACTCTAAAGACACCATTAATATAATTTCCCATACCAGGAAACTAAGGTTCAGAGAGGTTAAGGTATTTGTCTGAAGTCACACAGCCAGTTAACAGCAGACCTAAGCTATGAACCAAGGGATGGCTTACTACAGTGAAGCCCATGTTCTTACAATGCAGTACCCCTCCTGAGGAGTTTCTTGCACCCTTTACGGGGACTTCTGTCTCCCCCCAACTAAATGATGTTGCATCTAATCCCTCAACCCCAATTTCCAGGAACACAGCCTGGAAACTTTATTGTACAGATCAATGCCTAGCTGGGCTCCAGTGGTGACCCCGCAAGATCCCACTTCTTAGGGACAGAAACTTGGGTTGGGCACCATTTAAAAGAGAGGCCACATTTTTTATTTTACTACCTAAGGCCATGAGGCTGCTGTCCTGCAGGAAGATGCCAGGTTCCCCCTAAGGTCTCAAAAGGTATGTATGTTCTCCATCACGGCCTCTGCAGCTGAGAGCAGAACACCTTCTGTGCACAGGTCACCTACAATGTACCAGGCACCATGCTAGACACAGGGAGGTGAATAGCCAGGAATAAAACAGATATGGAAATGGGCAAAGGTAAAAGAGAGAAGGCTGTGAAAGGTGCTCGGGATTCAAGACAAACTGCAGTGGGAGCTCACAAGGAGAAGGGGTTGCTTCCAGCTTGGGAGAAGGCTGGGTGCAGGCGAAGCATTTCAGCTGGGGAAGCAGGTGCACTGTGCACATGAGGGCAGAGGTGCTCGGGGCAGAGAACTGCAAGAGCATAGGGGCTGGGAAAATGGATCCATCCAAGACACGTGGAGGTGATTCATTCACATACTCAACAAATTCTACATCGAGCACTTGGAGAGCGAAGGACTTGTGAAGGGAGAGTGGATGCAGAGTTCCTGAAGGTCACGCCATATGGCATCTGGTCCCAAGGCAATGGGGAAATGGGGAGCTATGGAAGGATGTAGAGCAGGTGATGGTGAAGGTGCAGATGTCACATACAAGAACAAGACAAGTGGTTCGAGAAGCTGATGGTGGAGAGGACTGGTTTGGTTAGGATGATGCTGAGCATCAGAAAAAGCCCTGCATCCCACCCGCCCTGAGCAGCCACTTCTCCTGCAACCAGACTAGACCAGTAGACAAGACTAGACCGGACTAGAGAGAGCGGCCCTACCCTCAAGGCAGTGGGATGGGCCGCATGAGCACTGCCCCGAGCCTGCACCAGGTTTGAAATTTTCATTTCTTTCCTTTTTTTTTTTTTTTTTTTTTTTGGCCTTTTTTTAAAGAGACAGGGTCTCGCTATCTTGCCCTGGCTGGAGTGCAGCAGCACGATCATATTTCACTGAAGCCTCAACCTCCTAGGCTAAAGCAATCCTCCTGCCTCAGCCTCCCAAGTAGCTGGGATTACAGGTGTGAGCCACTGTTCCTGACTGAAATCTTCACTTCCTCATTTCTGTAAATGTATCACTTTCTTTCCCCTCTATTCATTTACTTGGTATTTGCTCATCAGAGAGAAAAATAATCTGCAAACAGAATGGCACAGCGGTGTGTCCTATTTGAGCATTAGAAGAATGAAATGGACTCAAAAAGAAAAGCTAATTTCAAGCAAATGGGGCTTCAGCACACACATATACCCTTTGCAGAGCCGGTCCTCCCCCTGGGTAAACTGGCCTCACCCTGGTAAGGGAACACCCATAGGAGAGCCACAGGAGGCTCAGAGAGCAGGAAGGGTGTTTGCCAAGCACTCCCAGGGGGAATAAGAACACTCTTGTGACCCACATGGAGGGAATGATGGGGAGGGGAGGGGGTGGTAGGAGTAGTAGGGGAGGCTGGAAGTCTCCACATTTACTCAGGGCAGCCCTGGCTCCTGCCTCTCCCCAACCCTCATGATGCTTAAGCCTGGGTGAGCATTCTACTCTTCAGGCAGCTTGCTGACAATGCAGATTCCCAGGCCCCAGACCAGCTGTATCCAAATTTAGGTGGTGCCTAGGAATCTGTATTTTCAACAAGTCTCCCCAGGTTATCCTAAATGCCCATCTCGGTTTGGGAAGCACACCCCATCCTGCCCTTTAGGTACAGGGACCCACCTTCTCTCTCCCTCTGGGGCCACTTCCAGTACCCCTGCAGGGCTTTCTGACTACAGCCCCCACGGCCTCTTTCTAAAAGTCCTGCTTTAGGGATGAGACCCTGAGTGTCCTGCCCCCTTCCAGCTCAACTGCCTCCAGACAGGGGCCCCAGGCCACTTTGCTGGGTGCCACCATGGCTCAGTGGCCACAGTTTGTGGTTAACTCTGTTCTGCTTTGTCTTGTAGGAGTTACGGGTATGAACTTCACGCCACCTCATTGCCGTGCCAGAAATGCCATGTTGCTTGTTTAATAGCCAGTTAATCTCATCTCTAGGCCCTGCATCTCAAAGTGGTGAGAAATTTCATCTCGACTTCTTGGGATGGGGTGGGATGCACCCTTAGGTGCAATCTGGGTGGTAGTGCCTCCAGTTCTCAGGTTGCTCTGTTTACCTTGAGTTCATTGCCTGCTGTTCAAGCCCCTTATTCCCAGTGGGGTTGGGTCAGGGATCCCCTTTGCCCAGGACCATTAGCTTCCTAAGGGGCCCCACAAAGCCAGTACCTCTTAGGTCCTGCTCCCCCTCCCCCAAAACCCAATGAGCAGGGGACCCAAAACCCTATGCCCTTTCTAGTCCTGGGAATTTCCTCCCATGGGCTATGTCCGCCCTCTCGCCTCTACCCTTCCAGAGCATTCTTCTCTCCCTCCCCCGCTCCTCTTTCCTGGACATGGCAAAGCTGACCTGCTTTTCCTTACTCATATGCCTCTACGCAGGCGTATTTATTGATTGATTTATTTAAGGATTTTTTTTTTTTTTTTTTTTGAGACCGAGTCTTGCTCTGTCACCAAGACGGAGTGCAATGGCGCGATCTTGGCTCACTGCAACCTCTGCCTCCCGGGTTCAAGCAATTCTGCCTCAGCCTCCCGAGTAGCTGGGACTACAGGCCACCCACCACCACGCCCGGCTAATTTTTTGTATTTTTAGTAGAGATGGGGTTTCACCATGTTAGCCAGGATGGTCTCGATCTCCTGACCTCATGATCCACCTGCCTCAGCCTCCCAAAGTGCTGGGATTACAGGCGTGAGCCATCGCGCCCAGAAGGACTTTTTTAAATTAATAAAACTCCTAGTCTACTGGTTTCAAATGAGTGGCTTAAAATCTAATGCTTTTACTAATACTAATACTTCTAACACAATAAACAATAAGGAAGCAAGAGCTCTCATTTGTTGAATTCTGCCATGAGCAGAACCTGTCACTGAAGCTTCCGCACAGGAGCAGTTCTCATTCCCAGCTGCACACTGGACTCGCCTGGAGCTTTTTTTTTTTTTTTTTTTGAGACAGAGTTTCGCCCTCGTTGCCCAAGCTGGAGTGCAATGGCGCACTCTCAGCTCACCGCAACCTCCGTCTCCCAGGTTCAAGTGATTCTCCTGCCTCAGCCTCCCCAGTAGCTGGGATTACAGGTGCCCGGCATCATGCCCTGCTAATTTTGTATTTTTAGTAGAGATGGGGTTTCTTCATGTTGGCCAGGCTGGTCTCAAACTCCCAACCTCAGGTGATCCACCCACCTATGAGCCACCATGCCCAGCCGCTTTTTTTTTTTTTTTTAAGTGCTGATATCCAGATCTCTCACGCCAGAAATTCTCATGAAATTGATCCAGGAGGGACTCGGGATAGACCCAAGCTCAGCACCTGCCTTAATCACCCTGATGATTCTCAATGTGCACCCAGGCTTGAGAACCTCATCAGGGCCCTTTGAGGTAAGTGTTGTTAGTGTCTCCATTCTGTAAATGGGGAAACTGAGGCCTAGAGGCCTTAGGAAGAGGTGGAGGTGGGAGTAGAGGAAGAGCCAGGGACTGCCCAGACTGGGTAATTCACCTGGCTGCTGGGGGCGGGGGAACTCTGCCTTCACCATGCTGCTGTCTAAGCAGATCCTGGCTGGGGTTGAGGATGCGGGCTGCAGCCTTGGGCCATTCACAGCGAATCACCAGTGGGTGGCGATGGTGGAGAAAATAGGCTCCAGCCACCAGCCACAGCCAGGGAGGAGGAAGCCCAGGCAGGTGGCCCTGCCTGCCGGTGAGTGAACCCCTCCTTGGCACCGGCTGGTAGCCCCCCAAACAAGGAACATGGTGGGCTCCTGTCTTTTTCCCAGGGCCAGGCTGTAGCAGATTTGGCAGCTGGCTGGGTGGGGCTGGCCCAGGCTTATGCAGGAAGAACAAATTTCAGATAGGACCAAATTCTGCAATAAAAAAAAAAAAATAGCAGCCCCGTGAATAAAATAACATAGGGGGGGGGAAAGGGGGTAGTTCTCCTGGTCCCAGATCATCTGGCTTCAATTCCCACAACTGGCAGCGGAGTAATAGTGGGATATATAATTAGCAGCTGTTATTACATTAACATGCCTGATACATGCTGATTAGATGCCATTCACATGGAAAGAACTTGGGTGACTTACACCCCACCCACCTTGGCTATGAGAGAGCTTCAGACCAGGAAGGCCAAGGGAAATGGTGGGGGGTCAGGGAGAAGGACCCCTGGCCGAGCCTCTGGACCTCTCGGAGTGGACAAAACACATCCTAGATTTGCCCCACTCCCCGTCCTCATTTACATAATGGAGACACTAACAATGCTCACCTCAAAGGGTCCTGGTGAGTGTCACAGCCCACAGCCCCCCTCCCCACCCCAACACCTCGGTGGGACTGATTTTCCTCCCCTGTTGATGAAGCAAGCCCTTTGGCTGGTTGGACCCAGCATCCACTTCCCCCCCACAGCATGACTCCAGGGCCAGCAGCGATACTTCACATTCCCCGTCAGACTCTCGGAAGACGTTCTGCGTATTAATCAATTCAGGACACTTAGGGATTCTGAGCAGCTGGTTATTTCAAAACAGCATTTCACATGGTCCAGCAGGCAAAAGCCCTGCCCAGGACTGAGACCAGACAGATCCTCGGGGCCAGAGCTGCTTTCTCAGATCTGCTGGGGCTGGGGAAATTGTTCCCCAAGGCTATCACCCCACCAGTTGATTGAGTGAAGTCTTGAGGGGCTAAGGGAGGGATACTGGATCTCTGCAGGGATGTCTAAACCAGGATCCTCAAACTGTGTTTCATGTGCCACCCATGCCACCCTTAGTGCCTATGAAAATGCGGATTTCAGGGTCCCGCCCGAGCCCTGCTGAATCACTGGGAGTGGAGGCAGGCCTGGGAATCTGTATTTTAACAAGGCCCCCAGACAATTTTCATTCACATGGAAGTCTGGGAAGCCCTGATCTGAGGACAGTAGAGGCCACGTGGTCACCAGTGTGAACATTCAGACTGCAGGAAGGTGGGGATTGTTCAGATGCCCTGGGGCCCAGCTCCACCATGTGCCAGCTCCTTTGCACACATGGTCTCATTTATGCATTACAACGGGGGGTCAGGGGTCCCCATCACCACGTTACAGATTAGGAAACTGAGGGTCACAGAGTCCCAGGTCTCAGCTCAGAAGGGTCCCCTCCTCTCAGGGACATGAGCACAGGAGTTACCGGAGCCCCCCAGTCCCTCCCTGTCACAGCACCTGAAACTAAAATCATTTTGTTTAGTTCTTCCTACACATCATCACCTTGACCATTCTGCCTGTCAGCACAGCCCCAGCACCAGCATGAAGCTGGGCAAAGGGTAATGTGCACTGAAGGGTGGAAAGGATGAGGTCGGGGCTCACACCTGGGTCTGGGGACTCCAGGGCAGGGAATGGGCGGAAAGGGACAGGGTGCGCACAGCCAGGCTGCGACTGTGAACCAGGCTAGCATGAGCAGACAGACAGAGGAGCCAGGTTAGAAGCAGAGCCAGGAGGGTCACAGCTCCTGGTTTACAGGTGAGGAAGCTGATAAAAGAATGAAGTGACGGATCCAGGGCCCCCCCAACACATGAACATCAGGTGTGCCCCTCACACCTCTCCCTCCTCTGCCCAGGAGTGGAATACTTCCCCACCAGTATCCTGGGGGCCGGATCCCAAGTTGGACCCAGGCTGGCCCACATTCAGCCCTCCAGGGTTATGGAAGGGTCTGCTGAGCCAGGCAGGCCAGGATGGAATGCGGGCAAACAGCCCGGTCACATCCACTGGCCAAAGACAATTGCATCAAGCCTCTTTCTGGGAGAGACTAATATTTACACTGCATGCTAAGCAGCTGCTGCAGCTGCTTCAAACCCACCCCGCCAGCGCCAGCTCGGGCCCAGCAAATGGACTTTTACCAGGCAGCAAATGAACACGTCAAGCCCAATCATTCCATTGCCTGTGGGGGGTGGGGGGACAGCGAGGGATGGTGACCTCATGCACTGCTGTCCCCGATAGCACCGGGCTCCTCCTGTGCATGTAATCTGCTCAGCCCAGGGAACTTCACATCCAATCTCCACACATCTTGGGCCTGGGTAGAGGCCACGCAGAGCAGAGGAGGCAGCTGTCAAGAGAGCGAGGTGGGGTGACGCTGATGGGGACGGGGTGGGCTGGTCAGCCCTGTGCCCGCTGAACCACTCTGCGGGGAGGGAGAGGAATGGGGCCTGACTGGGAAGTGTCAATAGGCAAGTCTGTAGCCCCATAGCCGGGGAGGGTATCACCCTTCCCCCCCATCTCCACTCCAGGTAAATAGCAGACGCCTTTGTTCTCTACTCTGCCCAGAAAAGCTTTGAGGGAAATGTCCCTGCTTCAGAGGAAACCATCAGAAGTTTCAATGCCCCAGCCTGAGGCCCTCCTTAGACAGCCCCCTTTGCAGGCTCAGCTTTAGTCACTGGTGGATGTCCGGGACCCAGTCCTGACTCCACCCTCACCCCTGCGACCCACCCAAGACCTCTGACGTGCCCAAGACCCCCAGGAGTACCTCCTCCTCCAGCCCCGACCATACTGGTCTTAGCACCAGGCTGGATTCCTGTTTAGGCCGTGAGCTTCCAGAGGACAGGAGGGAGTGTTTCCCTCCTGGGTCCCAGGCCCAGGCCCAGCTGAGTCTATGCTGAATGAAGGTAGAGAGGGCACCCATTGGGTGGCAGGCATTGGCTGGGGGCTTTACCCTCACTGAGATCCCTAGAGGCCACGGTGACCCTGAAGGGGTGGTTGTTAGCTTCACCACTTCACCAGGAAAACTGAGGTCAGTGGGGCTGACACTTGCTTAAGTCACACAGCACTTGGGGCACACCCAGGATGAGAAGCCTGAGTCCCTTCTGGTGTCCCAGCTCAGGGCTCTTCCCATCACACAGCGCAGCTGATGTCGTTACAGCACTCATTTAGGCATTTTGTGTTTAAGATTTTGGCAGAGAACGGTTTTCATCTCATTCGTACGCAGACATAGTCCTTTTTTAAACTAACCACCAGAAACTTGCCCCATTTACACTGGCTCAGATTCCACAGTGAATAACCATTGCCCCAACCCGGCCACGCACCGAGCCACCCCTCTTGCTGAAACCTCGTCTCTATCCACAGACCTCACTGGCGGCCATCCCATCATCAAAGGCAGCCACCAGCCAGGCAGATGTGGCCCTCATCCAGATCTCCTGCCAGATGGCCACCCACTGGTCATTCCAAGACCTCATCAGGAGCAATGGCCTCTCTGCCTCTGCCTGCCACAGGGCTGTGCCCTGCCCTTCAGCTCTCTTCTGAAGGAGAGAGGAGACCTGTGGCAGGACCAGGGTGGGGTATAAAGCCAGCTCTGGAAGCAGAACAGGCCCTCTGGGGTTGCCTGAAACCTTCCAGTCACAGACGGACAAGGCCTGCAGGTTGTGTCTATTTCTGGTGGAATCGGCTTCAAATCAGGGTTTTAAATGGAAGTTCATCTCGCCCTAGAAACAGAGGCTTTGGCAGCAGTCATAGGCAGGTCAGGGAGGAGGGGTTGATAAAGACCCCTGGAGTAGGCTGGGTGTGGTGGCTCATGCCTGTAATCCCAGCACTTTGGGAGGCTGAGGCAGGCAGATCACCTGAGGTCAGGAGTTTGAGACAAGCCTGGCCAACATGGTGAAACCCGTTCTCTACTAAAAAGACAAAAATTAGCTGGGCGTGATGGTACATGCCTGTAATCCCAGCTACTCGGGAGGCTGAGACAGGAGAATCTCTTGAACCTGGGAGGCAGAGGTGGCAGTGAGCCAAGATCATGCCACTGCACTGCACTCCAGACTGGGTGACAGAGTGAGACTCTGTCTCAAAAAAAAAAAAAAAAAAACCCTGGAGTAGATCCAGCTCTCTCCTTTTACAGATAGGGAAACTGAGGGAGGGAGGAAAAGGGGCTTGCCTGAGGACACATGGGAAGTTACTAGCCCTGCCAGAGCTCCAAGCACCACCCCAGAGCCACCAGCACCCAGATGCAGTCCCATTAACCCACTCACAAACAGGGAGGCCAAAGAGATTCTCTAACCTTCCCCAGCCACACAGGCCAAGCTGCAATCAGACCTTGCCTTCCCTGGCCACCAAGCTGAGAAGAGGTTATGAGGTCAATTCTTCCATCTTTAATAAAGAAGGAAATTGGGATGGTGTGGAGGTGCTACCAGAACTGAGCAGGAGGTCCTCACAAAATACTCTGCCTCACCTCCAGAACCCAGCCGTGCCCAGGACCTCGGGAATGTTCACACCAGTGCGAGGGGGAGGCCAGTTAGCACATCTTTGACACCCTCACAGAGGAGCAAACCCAGCTGACCTGCCTCAGAAGGGCTACCAGAGCCCACAAATACAAATATAGGACGTCCGAATCAAGGTGTCCACAGAGCCACGCTCCCCTCTGGAGCTCCAGGGAAGAATCCACCCCTCGCCGCACTCTTAGCCCCTGCCATTGCGATCATCCTGGGCATTGCATTACTCCATTCTCTGCCTCCACTGAGCCACACCCATTAGATCGTCACCTGTCTAGCTATCCCTTTGGGTCCCAATGGGGAGGGAGACTAGTGGCGTTCTCCCTGCACATCTGTGTGTCATCACATGTCCCTGGGTCTGCTGTCTTCCCTCTCTGTGTGTCTCTTTACCTCTTCTTTTTTTTTTTTTTTTAATTTTTCCTTGATACAGAGTCTCATTCTATCACCCAGGCTGGAGTGCAGTGGCGCGATCTCGGCTCACTGCAACCTCCGTCTCCTGAGTTCAAGCTATTCTGCTGCCTCAGCCTCCCAAGTAGCTGGGATTACAGGCGCCTGCCACCACACCCAGCTAATTTTTGTATTTTTTTAGTAGAGATGGGGTTTCACCATGTTGGCCAGGCTGATCTCAAACTCCTGACCTCAAGTGATCTGCCCACCTCAGTCTCCCAAAGTGCAGGGATTACAGGGGTGAGCCACTGCACCCAGTCTTCCTCTTCTTTTAAGGACACCAGTCATATTGGATTTAGTGTCCACCCTACTCCGGTATGACCTCATCCTAATTTAATTAAATCTGCAAAGATCCCATTTTCATACAAGGTCATATTCAGAGGTTCAAGGGTCAGCCGGGCGCGGTGGCTCATGCCTGTAATCCCAGCACTTTGGGAGGCCAAGGCAAGTGGATTACTCAAGGTCAGGAGTTTGAGACCAGGTTGGCCAACATGATGAAACCCCATCTCCACTAAAAATACAAAAGTTAGGCAGGTGTGGTGGCATGTGCCTGTAATCCCAGCTACTCAGGAGGCTGAGGCCGGAGAATTGCCTGAACCCAGGAGGCAGAGGTTGCAGTGGGTCGAAATCACACCACTTTACTCCAGCCTGGGCAACAGAGCGAGACTGTCTCAAAACAAAAAAGCAGTTCAAGGGTTAGGGCTTGAACATATCTTCCGAGGAAGACACAATTCGATCCACAAAAATATGTCCCAAATATTACATGGCACATACTTGTAACTTAAAAAGTATCTGTTATTTATTTGAAATTCAGAGGCAATTGGGATGTCCTGTATTTAATCTGGCAGTCCTATGCACAACTCACATGGAATTCCCCAAGTTTCCACAGCCTGGCCCCTGGGTTTGCCCTCTAGAAAGTAAACTATTTTAAAAGAGAGAGAAATAATGGAGAAGGGGGAATCAACTATTTATGAACAAGGGTTAGTGTCCAAAAGGCACTTGAAAATGACAAAAGATGAGGGCAAGATAGAAGCAGGGGGAGGACAGACGTTCAGTCCCAACTTATGCCTAGATTTGGGCTGGGCACTGCGGGAAAGATGAAGAGGAAGGGGTCTGATGACAGGGGCAGGTGGCTGCCAGCTCTTGAAGGTCAGGAGGATATGTGGAATAAGAAGGGTACTCTGGGTGCTGCACCTGCCCAGGGCCAAGCAGTCACAGGTCCGGGGAACCTGAGCACATAGTTGGGAAAGCATTTCTGTGGGGTCACTAGCACCCCAGGCCCCTCAGCTCTGCCCTTGATGGAGCATCCCTGAGCCCTGCTCCTTGGTCTCCTGCCTTTCTCACTCCACTCCGTCTCCTGGAAAATGCACCCAAACCCCTCAGTCCCACTCGGTCATTGAATCTACTGAGCAGAGTCACTGAGCCACCTCCTAGGTTGTCATCTGCCTAGGTCTCCCCTTTGGGTCCCTTTCAGGAAAGGGACTGGCAGGAAGCAAGGGAGACAGGCTGACTCCCTAGCCTGGAGGGCTGATACTTCTAAGTGAGGCAAGACTCAACACACAGTGCAATTTACCAAAGCCTGTCTAGGCCTCCCTGCCACAGACTGTGATATGGTTTGGCTGTGTCTCCACCCAAATTTCATCTTGAATTGTAGCTCCCATAATCCCCATGTGTCATGGAGGAACCTGGTGGGAGGTGATTAAATCACGGGGGCGGGTTTTTCCCATGCTGTTCTCATGATAGTGAATAAGTCTCACAAGATCTGTTGGTTTTATAAAGGACAGTTCCCCTGCACACACTCTCTTGCCTGCTGCCATGTAAGACATGCCTTTGCTCCTCCTTTGCCTTCTGCCATGATCATGAGGCCTCCCCAGCCTTGTGGAACTGTGATTCCATTAAACCTCTTTTCCTTTATAAATTACCCAGTCTCAGGTATGTCTTTATTAGCAGTGTGAGAATGGACTAACACAGACTGAATGTTTGCATCCCCCCAAAATTCTTAAGTTGAATCCTAAACCCCAGTGTGATGGTATTTGGAGATGGGAACTTTGGGAGGTGATCAGATCATGGGAGGGGACCCTGCATGAATGGGATTAGTGCCCTTATAAAAGAGACCTCAGAGAGCTGCCTCACCTCTTCTGCCATGTGAGAACACAGAGCAAAGACAGCTGTCTGCAAACCAGGAAGCAGACTCTCACCCGATGCCGAATCTGCCTGCACTTTGATCTTGAGCTTCCAGCCTCCGAAACTGTGAGAAATAAGTTTCTGTTGTGTCTGAGCCTCCACTCTATGGTATTCTGTTATAAAACAGCCTGAATGGACTAAGACACATCCCCTCCTGGGTGGGGGTAGAGACTGACTTAGCTGGTGGGTTGCTGCAGCGTTGGGGGTTGGAGTTTCTCATCTGGCAAGAGAGTAACACTGAAGCCAGGGAGAGAGCAGAGCCAGGAGCACAAAATGAAGATCTGAAAGCCAGAAAGGAAAGCAGGGTCTCCTCACCCATCCCCATCACCCCATCAGCAGCATCAGCAACCTTTCCCAAGCACTTACTACAAGCAAAGCAGCAGATCACATTCCTTCCCTCTCTAAACCAAAGGGCCAGAGAGAGAGGGGGCCCGAGAGGGGTGCCCAGTATATTGCTTTGCTAAATTAAACTTATGGCCAGTTATCAGAGTCACCCAGTGGTGATAGAGCTAAGGGCCATTCTCGGGCCATGTCCAGAACAGGCTTAGGTGCCAGGTACGTGTGGTCTGGGCCTCTAGCAGGAGCTGGCTGGTGTGCCTGGCTGAGTGCCCTTGACCTCTTAGAATGGAGTGTGCCAAGTGGAGGGGAACTTTGCAGCCAGGCTGCTGGCAGAGGGACACCATTTGTGCTGCTAAGCTCTCAGCGGAGACAGCGTGCCTGAGCCCAGGCCAGCAGGACAGACACTCACCAAGGGAGCTGGGGATGTGAGCACATCTGCCCTAAACACAGACCTGGCATCCAACTGACTTGGGCATCGTTTGGTGGAAGATGCTGGATGTTCGTCCCTCAGGCTGCCTCCTCCAGGGTCTCGCATCCAATTTAGTCTCTCTCTGGCTCCTTCTCTTGCGTGCTGCAAACCCAGCACCCTCACACACATGCACACACTCACAAACACTCATGCGCACTCATGTATAAGTCATACCTACTCTATATACACAGCATGCACATCCTCACACACACAAACCCACACCTGGGCACACACACACACCTTTCCACAGATAGATCGATACCAGCACATACACGCACCAATCCATAACAACACGATGAGAGCTATGGACTGGAATTTATTAACAGGGTTCCACACATGCAGAGAGCACTCCCTCACAATGTCCAACTTTGCAATTGCACCCACGGCTTGTATTTAAAGCATTTCCCTGGCTCACCAGTGGAAAATAAATTTCCTTTCCATTTTCCAGATTTGCTATCATCAACTTGGTGCCAATTTCCACTTAAAAAATGATACCCAGGAAAGACTAAGAACCTAGAAAGGAAAAACGAATCTCAGCTCCGACAGATAGACGGGAGCCAGAGCTTCCCTACCGTGTAGCTGACGCTGTAACCACCTGTCTTTGTGGCAAGGAGGCAAGGTGATGGGGAATATTTGGATAGGCATGTGGGGCTGGTGCTGAGGCCAATAGTCAGTGGAAGTGAAAGGGATGAGGGGTGAGGAGTTTGCAGCCTAGAACAGACAGACACTGGGACCGGCAAGCAGGCAGATGATAGGAGCAGAAGTGAGCGACAAGAGAGCGGCAACAGCTCAAGCACATGAACAAGCACAGGTCACTGACTGTGATCAGCCCAGGGCTAGTACCACCTCCGAACTGTGAGAGAGCAGGGTGGGGAGGGAGAGTTTGATGGTTTTCCAGAAAGTTATTGCGGCAGCTTCAACCCTCATCAGGAAGTTGCTTCTGCCCCTTTGTGACAGGGAGAAGAACGAGGTAACCTGGCAAACCCAGAGCATTAAAATGAAGGAATCAGGGCCAGGCATGGTGGCTCATGCCTGTAATCCCAGCATTTGGGAGGCTGAGGCAGGCAGATCACTTGAGGTCAGGAGTTCGAAACCAACCTGGCCAAAACGGTGAAACCCCTTCTCAGGGCTGGGAGGGAAGGAATTGTTCTGAGCCTCTCTCCTTGGCTTCTAGATGGACATCTACTCCCTGTGTCTCCTCACATCATCTCCCACTATACCTGTCTGTCTCTGTGTCCAAATTGCCCCTTTTTATAAGGACACCAGTTGGATTGGATTAGGGCCCACCCTAATTACCTCATTTTAAATTGATTACCTCTGCAAAAAATCTCCAAATAAAATCATATTCTGGGGTGCTGTGGGTTAGGACTCCAACCTATCTTTTTGGGCGTGTTGGGGATTGCCTCATAATTTAGTGCAAAACACCTCCAGACCAGATCACCTTAATAACAGAACTGACAAAGCCCCTGGGGTTGAATTTAGCACTTGCGGTTCGCGACTCAGCAGGAATCACAAAGACAGACCCCGGCTGAGCTCGGTGGCTCACGCCTGTAATCCCAGCACTTTGGGAGGCTGAGGCAGGTGGATCACCTGAGGTCAGGAGTTCGAGACCAGCCTGGCCAACATGGTGAAACCCCATCTCTACTAAAAATACAAAAATTAGCTGGGCGTGGTGGCAGGCACCTGTAATCCCAGCTACTCAGGAGGCTGAGGCAGGAGAATCTCTTGAACCCGGGAGGCGGAGGTTGCAGTGAGCCAAGATTACACCATTGCAATCTTGTTGCAGCCTGGGCAACAAGAATGAAACTCCGTCTCAAAAAAAAGAAAGACAGACCCCAATTACAGAGGGTCGACTTAGCACCATCCTGACCACCTCTAACAGATTTTCCAAAAAAATCAAGGCTCTGTGTAGTGTTTTAAGGTTTTTTGTTTATTTGAGTCACTTTATTTTTCTTGCAAAATAATCATTCTACAGGGATAAATGCCTTTATTTGTATTCCTAACTGAGAATGAGCACAGTCTTTTGTGTTGGCTGGGCTCATTAGAAACGAGTCCCTGAGGTCTACAATGGGCTCATTTTCATAGTTACTAAGTAAAGCCAACCTCTTATGAAAATCGTAGTTTACAACTTTAAGTAAATAAACAGGGTTTTCTACAAACATTCTAACAAATTTAGTTTCCTATAACAAATATTCACAATCTCAAATGTAAAAGTCTACAGTCCTTGGAACTATTAAAAATAAATCTTTCAATATTTCAGGAAAGTTCCCTGTCCCCTTAGGAAATATGCTGGGACAGAAAATCAACTTTACAATGACAAGACACAGCATAAATACAGATTTAACTTGAATTTCATGGTAACGGGTATGTAAATATTTGCTGCACTTCTCTCATCTATCTAAATAGAGGCTAATGGCTAATCCAGGGTTTTGCATTCTCAAAAGTGCTTGTGCCCTCTCAAGGTACCTGCTACCAAAGCTGAAAGCCTCTGGTCTCCACTTAATTTTAATCAAGTCTGATTTAAAAGTGTTTAGGGTTTATAATTTTTAACTCTACATAGCTACTAGAAAACACTCCCAGGGCCCCTTTTCTAGAAGTCATGACCTTGTTTGGGCAGGGAGAGGGCGGCTTTTAGGGCAACTCAGGTAAGATAAAGATGGGTTGGGGGCAAAAATTTTGAGGCCAGCCTGCCCGGGTTGGAATTCTAGCTCTGCCATGCACTAGCAGCAAGTACTTGAGCAAAGTATGTTAATTTCTCTGAGCCTCAGTTTCCTCATTTGTAAAATGGGGATGATAATAATAAGAATTTTGTTAGATCGTTCTGAGAATTGAATGAGATCATATATGGGTGGTGGACGCTGTAATGTGACTCCCACTTCAGAAACAAAGCTTTCTTCTCCCAGCTGCTGGGCATGCTGCCAAAGACAGCCTTCAGCTGTCCGCTCTCTGTGGGGGCTGTCTCAGCTGCAGACTGCCCTGCCCAAAATTATACCTCCTGCTAGGGTGGCTTGCATCAATGACTGATCAACGTAGGGATGTAAAGGCCTGGCCCCCTTGTCCCAACTCGGGACATCCCAGCTCCAGAGCTTCCCATGGGGCTGGCCGAGCTCTTCATTGGGACTGCATCACAGCTCAACTTCTCCCTCTGCCCCATCCTGCTTCCTACTCCTTCTTCTCCAAGTCTTGATCCACAGACACCTCCCCTCCTTCATAAACATCCTGTACTCTAATGCTTGATTCAGAGTCAGCTTCCCCAGCAAGAACAGTAAGTGACAACATATAAAGTATTCAGAAAAGCATTATTTAAGCATCTGTTAAATAGAAACTTAGCAGGTAAAATTGAAGTTAGAAACCACAGGATGTCCTCTATGCCTTGGAAGCAATGATGTCTGGGTCCAAATTTGTCTCAGAGGTAGAAACTTTGGGAAGCTTATAGAATGGGATGAAGGGAACATCACTGGACTGCCTGCCTCCAAGTCCCTGGAAAGTAGAGAAGCAAGGAAAGATTTGGGGGCTTCTCTGCACCTCGCTGCCCTGAAGCTCTCTAGTAGGGACTGGAGGAAAAGTAGGAAATGTGGAATTTTCTTCCAGAATTTTTCAATTGTTTTTAAATATGGGATCTCGGGATGATCTCTACTGTTAAGAGCTCAACACTAGACTGTTTCAGAGCAAGAACACCTGGGACAAACAGAAGAGTGGAAGAGACCAGAGTGGAAGAGACACTGGGGCCAGCTCTTAGTCAAAGGTGCCTGGGATGGAGTGTAAGTTTCTCATTCAAAACTTCAAATGCCAAGCTTTTAAAGGAAGTGTCCCTCTCCATTGTGATATGGGCCCACTCCCAGTTAAGGAGTAAAGGACTGACCATGTGCCCCTGACTCTCACCACTGGTCAGCTTGGACATATTCCCCTCATCCCCCATCAAAAAGCAGACATCAAAGTCATGAGACTAGTGTCATGCTAAGAAGGGGCTTTGGATGCAGTGGAAGCCCAGAGGGGGTGGAGATTGAGTCTGTCTGGAGCAGTGAGGATAGGCTTCCCAGAGGAGGTGACGGTCAAGGAGGGCCTTGACAGATGGGTAGAAGTTCTCCAGTTACACAAAGAGCAGAGGGATTTCTAGACAGAGGAAACAGCACATCTATTGACACCTAGACACAAACAAGCAGAGGATGTTCAAGAAAAATGTAGGGGGTTCGGTGTGGCTGGAGCTTGGAGGGCTTAAGAACTGGCTTGAGTGGAAGCTGGAGAATCACAAAGGAACCATGGCCAGCCCCAGATCCCAGACCAAAGAACTTGAATGTGATTCAGAAGGTGATGGGGAACCCACAGAAGCCCTCAAGCAGAGGAGTGACCGAGCCAGCCAGTGCTGTGGTAACATTATTTGGGTGATGGGTATGGAGGAGAAAGTAAAGGGCTCACCTGGCCATAAGGCAGGACTTTCTGGTGTGGGCTCATCAAATAGGAGAAAGCAACCTGAGTTTTGCACTTCCAGATGAAAGCTGGAAGACAAACACCCATTTGGAAAAGACAGAAGGCCCCCAGTTGGAGGAGACTAGGGAGCTGGAGCAGTTTCCTCCGAAGCAGCTGTGGTGTACATGCGTTTGGATTTGGTTTGATTACTTAAACAGAGTGTACTTCTCACTGCCTCTCCTTGTTTTATATCAACATCTGAGGTGGCCACAGCAGTATCCAAATTATCCAGGGACTTGCTCAGCAAACAGCAGACGCTCAGCCACAAATCACAGCTGGAGAGCCCGTTTTTCTATGGAATTTTCAGCCATAAAAGGGCCCAGATGTTCTAAGATAATTTTCTTGGTGCTGAAAAGATGCCGGATCTTAGCGAAGAACTGCAAGAAGATGGTTAACTTTGAGTGGGCTCCTTGGAAAGTGGCCCTGGGAGGGATAATCGCATGCAGGAGGTTAATCAGGGAGTGTTCCTGGGAGACATACCTGTGAGGAAGTGAGGGAGGCACAGCTGGGTGGAGGGAGGAGCTGACCCACAATGCAGCAGCAGCTGAGGTCTCAGCCATTCCTACAGGAGCTAGGAAGCCTCCGAATGGAAGCAAGGAGGCTAGCCTTGATATCACCTGTGTTGGCCATTCCTTAGCCACAGGCTGTCATCTAGAAGGAGCAAGGAAGCTCACACAGCTGAGTGCAATGTCCAGAAGCAATGCCATTGTGAACTGATATCCTTAGCAGCTGAGGGATGGGTGCGTGAGCCCTGAAGAGGGGAATTGGGCAGAGCTCCCCAATATCCACCACAGCTGGTATGTTAGGCTGTCCTTGCATTGCTATAAATAAACAACTGAGACTGGGTAATTAACAAAGAGAAGAGGTTTAAGTGGCACATGATTCTGCAGGCTGTACAGAAGGCATGGTGCTGGCATCTGCTCAGCATCTGGGGAGGCCTCAGGAAGCTTTTACTCATGGGAGAAGGCAAAGTGGGAGCAGGCACATCACATGGCCACAGCAGGAGCAAGAGGGAGAGTGGGGGACGTGCCACATACTTTAAACAACCAGATATCATAAGAACTCACCCACTACTGTGAGGACAGTGCCAACCCATGAACCCCCAAAAGATACACTGTGCAGCCAGAGCGGGATTCAGAGACATGCCACATTCAGAAGAGAGGACCCAATTCAATCCACCTACGGTGGCCTCTGTAGTCCTTTGCATGAGCAAAGTCACATCCGAGCTCAAGGGCCACCTTGCTGGACAATGATGCCAGTAGCCTAACAGCAGACAGAAAGCCCCGCTGGAGACCCAAGGTTACTCCAGAGAGCTGACTCTGCTATGCACAATCTGTATGGGGTGGCCCAACTAGCCAAGTGATTTTTGTAACAGTGCCACCTTACTGAGTGACAGACTCGACTGTGAAACTTTTTAAAATACACACGCTCCCCTATTTCTGCTTCCGAAAGTCTGAGATGGGCCTGGGTATCTGTATGTTTCTAAAGCTGAACAGGTGATTCTAATGTGCAGGCCTCCTTGAGATCCTGCTCCAAGGCTAGCCTGGATCCACCAGTGCACAGGCGTGCAGGTCGGGGCAGACCTGGGATCACAGACTCTAATGCCAGGGGGCTCAGGTGGGTGTCACTAGTATGAGTGAGTTGGGTGGGGACAGATGCTTCCCCAGTTGTCCCCTCCAAACCTCATGTTGAGATATGATTCCCAGTGTTGGAGGTGGGGCTTGGTGGGGGGTATCTGGGTCATGGGATAGATGCCTCATGGCTTGGCACCGTCCACACAGTAGCGCATGAGTTCTCATCAGATGCGCTCTCTCCATGCTGTGTTCACCCTGTGAATCAGAACACAGTTCTGATACTTACTAAATGGGAATGGGGTCTCAGTAAGACCAGAGCTTTCCAGATAAACTCGAAATCCAGATTGGTGTGCAACATCTGATTTTAAAATGCCGATGATTAACTCAAATATTCTTAACATCACGTAAGCCACACAAAACCAATCTGTAGGCCTGGTTCTGTTCTTGGGGCACCAATTCATGAATTCTGGTGTAGATCACCCCAGACCAGGCAGTGTGAGGAGTCCTATATAGAACAGTGTAGGCTGTGGGTTGACCAAAATGGACAAACCCAAACTAGACAGGTTGAACTATCCTGGATTTGACAGCATGAGTAGTCCTAGCTTGCGGACTTTAGCTCATACTCAATTAGCCAACCTGTAGCATTCTAAATTGAACCATGTATGTTGT
Organism: Hylobates moloch; assembly: GCF_009828535.3. Lineage (NCBI taxonomy): Eukaryota > Metazoa > Chordata > Mammalia > Primates > Hylobatidae > Hylobates > Hylobates moloch. The sequence continues at coordinate 101,920,012 of NW_026652281.1, forward strand.
CTCCCCTTAGAGACATTTGTCAATATATGGAGCGGTTTTTTGTTTGTTTGTTTGTTTGTTGTTACTGTTGTTTTTGAGAGGGAGTCTCGCTCTGTTGCCCAGGCTGGAGTGCAGTGGCGCCATCTCGGCTCACTGCAACCTCCGCCTCCCTGGTTCAAGTGATTCTCCTGCCTCAGCCTCACCAGTAGCTGGGATTACAGGTACCCACCACCACACCCGGCTAATTTTTGTATTTTTAGTAAAGACAGGGTTTCACCATGTTGGCCAGGCTAGTCTCGAACTCCTGCCTTCAGGTGACCCGCCACCTTGGCCTCTCAAAGTGCTGGGATTACAGGCGTGAGCCACCGCACCTGGCCTATGGAATCTTTTTTATTGTCACAGCTGGGTGGATGCACTGGCCTCTAGTGGGTGAAGGCTGAGGATGTTACTAACTACATATCCTATACACAGGACAGCCACCCCCACCTCCAATAAAGAATTATCCATCCAAAAGGTCAATAGCATCACTGTTGAAAACCCTGACATAGACCATGCTGGATAAAAATGGTAGCCACCAGTCACGTATGACAATTAGGCACTTGCTAAGTGGCTAGTGAAACGAAGGAATTAAATGTTTTGTTTTTATTGTAATTCAATTCATACTTTATGAAATCTAAATGCTAATTAGGTATTTCCAGCAAAATATTAACATCTGAATTGAGATGTCCTGTAAGTATAAAATATATACCACATTTCAATGTCATAGGGTAAAAAAATCTCACTGATAATTTTTATATTAATTTTTTGAGACAGTCTCAAATATATATATATATGTATTTTTTTGACAGTCTCACTCTGTCACCCAGGCTGGAGTACAGTAATGCGATCTCAGCTCACTACAACCTCCAACTCCCCCATTTAAGTGATTCTCCTGCCTCAACCTCCCGAGTAGCTGGGACTGCAGGCGTGTGCCACCATGCCTGGCTAGTTTTTGTATTTTTAGTAGAGACGGGGTTTCACCATGTTGGCCAGGCTGGTCTGGAACTCCTAGACTCAAGCAGTCCTCCCGCCTGGGCCTCCCAAAGTGCTGGGATTACAGGCGTGAGCTACCATGCCCAGCCTGATTTGATATTTTTGATAGATTGAGTTAAATAAATATTATTAACATTGATTTCACCTGTTTCTTTTCACCTACTAGAAAATGTTAAACAGGCAGCATGCATTATATTTCTATAGAAAAGAGCTGGTGTAGAAATCTCGAATTCTCCAGCATAGATAGTCCTGGGTTGAACAGAGTAGAACATTCTGGATAGGGAAGTTGGAGGTAGAGGGGGAGATGAGATGGAGAGGGGAGAGGAAGGTAGGTTACAGGCTCTGGGGAGGAGTTTGTAGCTCTCATGACCTAAGTCACTGGGGAGGCACTGGAGGGTTTTAAGCAACAGAATGATGTAATTAGATTTGTGTTCTACAAAGTGCGAAATGGCAAAAGTGCGAAATGGATTGGAAAAAGACAACTCTGACTTTTCCATAGAAGATGTCCTAGCAGAGATTGTGACTGTATTAGGCTCCTCATTGCATCTGCCATGCCACCTGGCAGACGCATGGGTGACACTCAATAAATACTTGAATGAATCAATCAATCCCAATCAGTCAATGGCAGGTGCTAAAGAAACCTCTGGCGCTCTGTTCCCTGGTCCAAGGTCATACCTGAGTGTGGTCCAGGAGACAGCAGAGCTTGTTTCTCATCTTTTCTGAGTACAGATTAATTCCCAGCTCTCACCCTCCTACATTTAAAAAAAAAAAAAAAAAAAGAGCATGAAGAAAAATATCATTTCTTGGAAAGAAACACTTCTCAGTGGCTGTTTTTCTTCTTCAAACTATTAGGCAAGAATATGTTTTTCAGAGGGAGGAATTGAAGGCATAAAGCCCAGAATCCATGTTCCCCAAACAATTTTGTTTACTTTCTACGCAAAGAGAAGCGAGGCAAATGGAAACTTCATCAGCTGGGGAATGGGTGCTGTGGAGCCTTACGGAGAGTGTACTAGTCCGTTTTCACACTGCTATAAAGATACTACCCCAGACTGGGTAATTTATAAACAAAAGAGGTTTAATTGACTCACAGTTCCACATGGCTGGGGAGGCCTCAGAAACTTACAGTCATGGCAGAAAGGGCAGCAGGCACCTTTTCCACAAGGCAGCAGGAGAGCGAGTGAGAGTGAAGAGGGAAGAGCCCCTTATAAAACCATCAGAGCTCCTGAGAACTCACTATCACAAGAACAGCTGGGGCAAACTGCCCCCATGATCCAATCACCTCCCACCAGGTCCCCTCGACGCTTGGGGATTACAATTCAAGATGAGACTTGGGTGGGGTCACAGAGCCAAACCATATCAGAGAGCAAGGGACTGGCTCACTGATTCCACCTAGGAGTGGGCCAAGGATGGAGCAAAGCAAGTCCCCGACCCCAGCACCAAGCCCACAGCTGATGACTTTCAGGCTGTGTGACCCTGGGCAAGTCTACACACCCTCTCTGGACCCAGGGTAGTTCCTTTAGCACAGGGGGCAGCACCTAAGAGTCCCCAGCAGAAGACCCCACAGACACATGGATGGGTGGGACAGGAGTGGGAACACAAGGACAGCAAGGGGAACAACTCAGCTGTGCAGCTGCCAGCAGGGGGCAGCAGGGAGGGTGGTCCCTGACCCTCTGGGCTGCAGTTTCCCTACAAGGAAGGAAGAAATGGGATTGTCCCTAAGCTCCCGTTGATGCTGAGTGTGTGAACTCTCCTCTGTGGGGCATGTGTCAGGCAAGGCGGACACCAGGAAGCCTCAGCGAGCACCAAAATCTAAAGCCGAGGAGAGGGTGGTGAGCTGGAGCTGCCTTTCCTGGGGGAACACGGGCTCCTTCGAGGCCTGGAGGGGCCCCCACTTCCCAGGGCAGTTGGTCAAGGTCTTCTCCCCATCCTCCAGTATGTCCTTGACAAATTCCTTTCTGGTGGAAGGAGTTTCCCCCCCATTCCCCTTCCTGCAGCCTGGCATTGCCCACTCCTGTCCCCACCCCAAAGGTTAACATCACAAAGAGAGGGACATTTTTTACTATAACTCAAGGGGAAGGGGGGCACAATGAGGCCTGTGTCCCACGCTGTCAGGAAGTTCACCTCTGTGGTGTGAGGGTTACACGGATGGATTTTCAGATATTGTGCCAGGAAGCTCCTTCTCCCCCTCCTCCTCCTCCTCCAAAGCTTCCCCACCACCTTCCAGAAGAAGAACAATGGAAAACCCCCAGCAGGGGCTCAATGCAGGAGAGTGGGAACCCAGAAACAGTGGGTGAGTCGGTAAGAAGACTGAGCCATAGGAGAGAGGGCCAGAAACATCTGCCACCCTCAGAAGTGGACAAAGACCCCACATCCCGGAACAGAGCCTAGGAGATGCTGAAGGGACCAGAGCGGTCTCCCCCAGTGGTGTGTGTGAATCGGTATGTGTGAATCATTGATGGGTCCCCTAAAACTGGAGCGGAAAAAAACTATGTTTGCCACCTGCGATTTGTGTGCTGGGCCCTCCCCTCCCCCAATAAGGGGCTAGAGCCTCAGAACACACAAAGCAAAATACACACTGAGCGCTTCCAACACTGCCTCCTGGCTTCTGCCAGGAGTGTCTTCTCTACCAGAGACCGTGAATTCCCCTGACCCCGAGTCTTTTCTCACCCCATTTCCCAGCCCAAGTTCCCCTCCCTTCCTCTCTGGCCTTCCCAGGCTGTGGGACCACCTTCTCCAGGCCACTTCACTGACCCCATAAGCCTCCTTTGTCTGAATACACATTGCTTTATAAATATTGATCAATGGCCCACTGTGCAAGGCACTTTCACAATCAAAATCCAATTTCATCTTTAGAGCAAGCTTTGGAAGCCGACTGTGGAATTGTGCCCACTTTTCAGATGAGGACTTTGAGGCCCTCAGGTTCAGGTCCCTGGGCAGGGCTGTCCAGCAGTTATTTGTGACTGGAAGAAACTCAAGTCATGTACCCCGCTCCCCTCCTCCTCTTCCACTTCCTCACGGTCATCATCCCCTCCATCCCCACAGTCTGAGGGAGAGCGCATCCACGCCAGCTGGCTTGATAAGGTGGAAAGAGCACAGACTTTGGAGTTAGACGTGGGTTTGAGTCCTGACTCTGCTACTCACCAGCTTTTTGATCCAAGTAAATCTTCTCATCACCTCAGCTGGCAGGGACTAAGTAGCCTTAACTACAAATTGGAGGTTTGGTCATCCAGACCCCATCAAATAGCCGAAAGGAGATGATGAGGCAGCATGGATGCAGCTCCTCGTGCCGGGTCAGTGGAGATGGCAGCATTGTCATCATCACAGCGATGGCGAGTCACAGGTGAGGAAAGTGAGGCCAACAGATGCCAAGCAACTTGTCCGAGATCCCATAGCAGGCAGGCAGCCAAAATGGGCTTCAGATTCAGGTCTCTTGACTCTAGCTTGAAGGCTACCTTTTGTCCTCCCTCTAGTTCTACTGAACTTGGTTTCAGCAGGAAGCAGATTGAGCAGCCCAGAGCCAGAGGGCAAGTGACGAGCTGACTTGGCTTTGCTTGAAGAGCATCCATAACCCCACCTTCCTCCAGCTCTGGCAGAGGACAGAGCTCAGCAAAGCCAGTTTCCCAGCCATTCCCCGCAGCCTTGCTAGGCATCAGCCAAGCAAAACATCGCCAGGGGATTTAAGAAACACTGTGCATTGGGCATTAAGAGATTGGCCATGGCTGCCTTCTAGTGTTCCTGTAAAAAAGGTCAGTCACTCCAAGGCTTGAAGTTCATGGACCGAAAGAAAAGAATACATTTGAGGGAAAAGAGTTGCTCACACCTGATTTCACACTAAATTGGATTGTGCCACTTTCATTGCTTGACATTCTCCAGTGCTGCCATCTAGTGGTGGATCCAATATAGTAGCCATTAGGCATTATGTAGCCATTTGAATTTAAATTTAAAGTAATTAAAATTAAATAAACCTGAAATTTCAGTTCTTCAGTCACACTAGCACACTTCAAGTGCTCAGTAGCCACATGCCGGTAGTGGCTACCATATTGACCATTACCGATACAGAACACGTACATCATCACAGAAGCATCTATGGCAGAGGTCCCCAACCCTTGGGCTATGGACGAGGTATGGATCTGTAGCCTGTTAGGAACCTAGCTACATAGCAGGAGGTGAGCAGCAGGCAAGTGAGTATTGTCACCTGAGCTCCGCCTCCCGTCAGATCAGTGGCAGCATTAGATTCTCATAGGAGCGCGAACCCTATTGTGAACTGCTCATTTGACAGATCTAGGTTGTGCGTTCCTTATGAGAATCTAATGCCTGATGATCTGAGGTGGAACAGTTTCATCCCGAAAACACTCCTCCACTGTTCATGGGAAAATTGCCTTCCATGAAACCAGTCCCTGGTGCCAAAAAAGTTGGGGACAGTTCCACTGCAGCAGCTTCCCATTTAGGATGGGAAGTATTTAGAATGATGCATTATACTCCTAGCCATTACCCAGATGATCCAGTCCGAGGCGCAGAGAATGATTTTCCCAAAATCAACAAAGCTAATACATGCTGAAACAGATGTGAACCCATGTCTGGTCCATAAGCATTCGCCATCACTTTCGAGTTCTTCATCACTCCACAGCATGAGGAAAGACCCCTTGTCCTACTCCTCCCAAGCATAGCTCGACCCCTCTTCAGGCCCCTGCCCCGATGGCTTGTCACATGGCAAGTGCTGAGATGCCCTTCTGCCCACAACCATACCAAGGTCAAAGGCAGAATAAGGATCCAAGGCGTGGCCTGCGCTCTTCTTTTCCATCCACAGGAGAAGCATTTCCATGGGCCGCTAGTTCTTGTTAGCCAAGAGCCCAGAATGAACAGAGAAGGGAGCAGGAGGGATCCTTTTAAAACAACAACAAAAAAAAAAAAAACATAGCTTGGAAGAAATTTCTTGATGCAACAAACATGTAAACACATGTTTACGCTCAGGGGCACACATCTGGCTGGCACACACTCACACATATACACAGATAAACACACTCAAGGACACACAGGGGCCGGGTGCGATGGCTTATACCTATAATCCCAGCACCTGGCAGAAACCTAGGCAGGAGGATCACCTGAGGCCAGGAGTTTGAGACCAGACTGGCCAACATGGTGACGCTCTGTCTCTAAAAAGAAAAGAAGAATTTTTTTAAGAGCAAAGACACAAAGGTTTGTTAATACAGATGAACAATGCCCACAACCAAAGCCTTTCATGAAGACAGCCAGGAGTGTCCCCCAACTTAATTAATCAAAAGAGGTTTCTCTGAAGTCGTGGCCTTCCAGTTTTAGCTCTGATAAATCTCCAAGCTCCAAAGACAAGCACCCATGAAGGCTGTTCAGAGGCACACAAGCAGCCTCACAGATTGGCTGAAAGCCAGTGAACACATGTGCCAGCAGAATGGTGAGGAAACAAGACACAGGTGCTAAAAGGTGGCCCACAGGGGACAGTCTGGGTGGAGGACAGCAATGACGGGATCCCAGGAAACAAACACATCCCTCTGTCCAGAGCCCTGGACAGACAAAGCAGATACCAGAGCCACCTCCTGGCCTCCCCAGGTGAAACACAAGTCCTCCACAGCACACCCAGTCTCAGTTCAAACCTCCTAGACAACAGCAGTCAAAAAGGTGCTCCACTCCCCCAGCCCCTCCAGAGAGTCCTGATGGGGCTGTGCTGTGGGGCCTGAGTAGAAACCCGCAGTGAGGAGAGACAGGTGGGGCAGGGTCCTCCCTCTGATCCTTCCTGACCACTCCTCATGTGGGGGAAGAAAGCCGAAAATACCTAGGTTCTCTGGAAGAATATCCAGTCCCGTGGTTAGACTCTGAGAATACCCGGGACATTCTCAGCACCTAGAAAACACACAGGAGGTAAGGATATTCTGTGCAGTCCCCACATCTCAAACTGTCAGAGCTGAAGGGAGGGCACCGCGAAGCTCAGTTGCTCCATTTTGCAGATGTGAAGGCTGACCCCAGAATGGGCAGTGATTTTCCTGCCAGAGTTGCACAGCCAGTCAGTGTGAAAGCCAGAACTAGAACCCAGTCTCTTGAGACCCAACCCAGTGCTCCCTCCCGGATCTGCTCCTGACTCGGGACAGTCACACCCACCTCCGAGCCTCGGTTGACCCATTTGTAAAATCAGTCTCTTGGTCTTGACAACCTCTCAGGTTCCTTTCTGCCTCATCATCATGCCATTCTCTGATACATGAAGTGGGAGAGGGACACAGATTTCCAGAATTTACTCAGTTTGTTCTTTCTGGGGGGCGATGCAAATGGAGGCTGCAGGCAAGGCCCATTGAGATCTCCACACTCATTCATCCAACAAGTACTAACCCACCACCTGCTGGGTACTAGGCTCACAAGGAGGTGGGTACTCATTTGTCCTGAAGGCAGTGGAGAAAGGCTTCCACTCGTGGAAGGGTGTTGGAAGTGATGTGCCCAGGCTGGGTGCACTGGCTCACACCTGTAATCCTAGCACTTTGGGAGACCAAGGCAGGCGGGTCACCTGAGGTCAGGAGTTTGAGACCAGCCTGGCCAACATGGTGAAACCCCTCTACTAAGAATACAAATATTAGCCAGGCATGATGGCACACACCTGTAGTCCCCGCTACTTGGGAGGCTGAGGCGGGAGAATCACTTGGACCTGGGAGGCAGAGGCTGCAGTGAGCGGAAATTGCACCACTGCCCTCCAGCCTGGGCGAGAGAGGTGGAGTCCGAAAGAAGAACGAAAGGAAGAAAGGAAGGAAGGGAGGAAGGAAGGAAGGAAGGAAGGAAGGAAGGAAGGAAGGAAGGAAGGAAGGAAGGAAAAGAAGAAGTGATGTCCCCAGATTTGCATAGGGGACAGATCACCATAACAACCAGGCTAGAGTCTGGACTGGAGGTGGGGAGTTGGAGGGCAGCTAAGCTTGTCCCCTGCAGTGGCTCATTCCATACAGAGGGGCTGTAGCTAGGAGAGTGGAGTCAGTGAATGAAGAGGGAGGCATGGGCTCAAGAGATATTTAGAAGCAAAACTTCTCAGGAACTGTTGCTGAACGGATAAGAAGGACAAGAGAGAAAGCAGGGAGCATGAGCTTATGCATGGGCAAGACCTCAGAAGGATGCCCAATACATGGGGCCTCAAGGAGATGTTACTCTCCCACCCACTCTTGTCGCTCTAACCCTTCCATTGAGCTGCCCAGGAGACCCATTGTCCCCTACCACATCCCCCCATTTTCCCTCACCTGCTTTCGGCTGGGGTGTCCCGCCCCAGAGGGCTGTGCTGCTTCCAGGATCCATGTCCAATGAAGGAGCAAGGACCCCTGGGTAGCCCAGATCAAGTCTCCCAAGTGGGGCTGGCCCAAGCGTCTCGCCAGCTGGCACAGACAACACTTATTGACTCATTCATTCATTCATTCATTCATTCATTCATTTACTCATTTATTCAACCCACCGTGGGCCTGAGGCAAGGCTGGGCACTGGACACCAAAGATAGTAAAGCAGATGCAGGGCTCCTGACCTTGTGGGGCTCACAGCCCAGATGGGAGACAGGCAGGAAACACAGAGGCAGACACAAACAGAACTACAAATGGTGGTAAGTGCTCCGAAGGCCAAACCAGAGGCTGAGAAGGGGGCCGAGCGGGGCAGGGTGAGGTCTGGTTGGGAAGGCAGAAGAGGAAAGCACATTGGAGCAGAAACTGCAGAGTGAGAAGGAGCTGGCCACGCAAGAAGTGGGGAAGCTGAACAGACATTTCTCAGAAGAAGAAGTACAAATGCCAGCAGCTTCAGGAAAAATGCTCAGCGTCACTAATCATTAGGGAAACACAAATTAAAACCACAATGAGATGCCACTCCTCACCTGTTAGAATGGCCATTAACACGAAAATAAAAGACAAGCGAGGATGTGGAGAAAGGGGAAGCCTTGTGCACTGTTGGTGGGAATGTAAATTGGCACAGCCAGCATAGAAAACAGTATGGGGGTCCCTCGAAAAACTAAAATGAGAACTACCATATGATCCAACAATCTCGCTTCTCCACATATACCCAGAGGAACTGAAATCAATGTCAAAGGGATACCTGCAGTCCTGTATTCATTACAGCATTCTTACAACAGCCAATATACAGAATCAACCTAAGTGCCCATCAACGGATGAATGAAGAAAGAAAATGTGACATATATACACAAATGGAACACTATTCAGCCTTTAAAAGGCAGAAAATCCTGTCATTTCCAGCAACGTAGATGAACCTGGAGGACATTATGCTAAGTGAAATAAGCCAAGCTCTGAAAGACAAATTCCACATGATCTCACCTACCTGTGGAATCTAAAAAAATTGAATTCACAGAAGTAGAGAATAGAATAGTGGTTACCAGGGGATAGTGGGGAGAGTTGGAGGAGGGAATGTGGAGCTATTGATTAAAAGTTACAAAGTATCGGCCGGGTTTGGTGGCTCATGCCTGTAATCCCAGAACTTTGGGAGGCTAAGGTAGGTGCATCTCCTGATGTCAGGAATTCAAGACCAGCCTGGCCAACATGGCAAAACCCCGTCTCTACTAAAAATCCAAAAATCAGCTGAGTGTGGTGGTGCACGCCTGTAATCCCAGCTACTCAGGAGGTTGAGGCAGGAGAATTGCTTGAACCTGGGAGGCGGAGGTTGCAGTGAGCCAAGATCTCACCATTGCACTCCAGCCTGGGCAACAAGAGGGAAACTCCGTCTCAAAAAAAAAATCAAAAATACAAAGTGTCGAATACAGAGGAGAAATAAGTTTTGAGATCTACTGCACAACAGGGTGGCTCTTATCAATCGTATATGTCATATACAGTCATGTGAATAACAACATTTTGGTCAGCGGTGGACCACTTATATGATGGGGGTCCCAAAAGATTGTAATGGAGCTGCTGTATATGGGTGTACTATTTTTTATCTTTTATACCGTATTTTTACTGTACCTTTCCTATGTTTAGATATGTTTAGATTTACAAATACTTACCATTCACTACAGAAGCATGTTGTACAGGTTTGTAGTCTAAGAGCAATAGGCTCTACCATATAGCCTAAGTGTGTAGTAGGCTGTATCATCTAGGTTTGTGTGAGTTCACTCCATGATGTTCACACAACAATGAAATTACCTAACAATGCACTTCTCAGAATGTCACCCTGTGGTTAGGTGACTTGTGACTGTACTTCAATAATTAAGAGAGTAAGTTTCAAACACCTCACCACAAAAAAAAAAAAAGGCAAATGAAGTGAGGGGTATGTTAATTCGCTTGATTTAATTATTTCACATTGTATACATGTATCAAAACATCACACTGCACTCCATAAATGTATATAATTATGATTTGTCGTCAAAAGTCATTTTAAAAAGAAGTGGGGAGAAGAACATTGCAGGCAGAGGGAACACCACGTACAAGGTTCCGGAGGTGGGAAATCTTACCACCAAGCCAGATGGCTTCGTAATACAAGGGAATGTGGTCCAGAGAAGAAAGGATGGACTCAAAGTTACACCAAGCATCAGTGTCAGGGTCAGGAAGAGAAACCGAGCCTCCTGTCCCCTGGCTCGAGCCACCACTCCTGCAGAGTGGCCACACGCCCTGATTCAGCTCCAGCAACCCCAGGACTCTGCACTCCACCTAACCCTGCCTCAACCTCCATGGCTCAGCGTTTTCATGCTGCCTCCCTGAGCCTCAGTCTTCCCATCTCTAAAATGGGGTTGTTTTCACCTGGAAAGTTGGCCGTGACAACACAAGGTAGCCCTCCCCAGCTCCACACCTGGCACATAGAACATACCAAGTTCACATGTTCATGCCCTCTGTTTGCCCCCTTCCCTTGTTGCAAATGACCATGTGCCCTGTGCAGTAGGGGGCAGTAGGGTCTTCCCTACTGAGGATGGAACTCACCTGGAGACCTGGTAACCACATGGCAGCATCGCAGCCCCTCCCAGGAGGTTCAGGTTCATCAGGGCTGGCTGGGGCTGCAGCACTGTGTTTTTTTACAAGTTCCTAGGTGACTCTCACCATCAGGAAACAGGGGAGCCCTGCTGAGTGGGATGGAGTCACACAGACTCTGGTGGGATGGTGGATCAGTATCTGCCTCACTGGGTGGCTTTGAAAAATCAAAGATGCTACCATTCCAGAGGGAGCACTGGATGAGATTTCAGGCTCCCACCCTCCAGTCCAAGAACAGAGTAGGTGCTCAGCCAATTGTGTTATTGTGGGAGACTCAGCAATGGATACAGGCAGGGGGACCAGGCCCCCCCGCCCCGTAGGCACACAGCGAGCCAGGGTTGGTCCCCCACCAGATCTTTGGGTCAGTGAGGTCCTGCCAGGAGGTGACGGGTCCCAGCAGTGGGGTGCAAAGCTTCAGGTCAAGGCATTCCCCCAATGGGGAGCCTTAGTACTTGGAAGGGAAACTGACCACAACACAAAACAACAGCTGCCCCCATTTCTGACTCCTGGTGTGTGATCCACGCATCCTAGCAGGTGCCTTGCCAACACCCTCTCCTTTAAGCCCATTGCAGGTTGCAAGGCAAGATGCATCATGGCTGCATGGACCACGAGCCCTCAGCACTTTTGCCTTCATGGGCCCCTTCCTCCATAAAACAAAGATTATACTTTATCTGCTGAGCGCGGTAGCTCACACCAGTAATCCCAGCACTTTGGGAAGCCCAGGCAGGTGGATCACTTGAGGTCAGGAGTTCAAGACCAGCCTGGCTAACATGGTGAAACCCCGTCTCTGCTAAAAAGACAAAACTTAGCTTGGCATGATGGCATGCACCTATAATCCCAGCTACTGGGGAGGCTGAGGCAGGAGACTCACTTGAACCTGGGAGGCGGTGGTTGCAGCGAGCTGAGACCGCACAACTACACTCCAGCCTGGGAGACAGAGAGAGACTCCATCTCAAAAATATTAAATTAAATTAAAAAATAAAGATTATACTTTATGCTTTTTGGTATAAACACACATACAACCCAGCCTGGCTTATATTTATTTTTTTCTTCTGATTTTAAAATAAATTAGAATATTTTTGTATGTCCCTGTACCCTGTATTCACTTTCTTTTTTTTTTCAGTTTTTATTTATATTTTTGTTTTTTAGAGACAGAGTCTCACAATGTTGCCCAGGCTGGAGTTCAGTGACACAATCATAGCTCACTGTAACCTCGAACTCCTGGGCTCAAGTGATCCTCCTGCCTCAGCCTATCTAGCAGCTGGGACTACAGGCACATGCCATCCTGTTGGGCTAATTGTCTAAAGCTTTTTTAGAGATGGGGTCTCACTATGTTGCCCATGCTGGACCTGGCCTCAAGTGATCCTACTGCCTCAGGCTCCCAAGGTCCTGCTGTTTGCCACTGCACCCGGCCTGTATTAGTTTCTTCTTGCTGCTATGACAAGCTACCATAAATTTAGTAGCTTAAAACAATGCAGATGTATGACTTCATAATTCTGGAGGTGAGAAGTCCGCAATGGGTGTCCCTAGGCTAAAACCAAGGTGTCGGCAGGGCTGCACGCCTTTCAGGATGCTCTATGGGAGAATCCACTTCCTTGCCTTTTCCTGCCACATTCCTTGTCTTGTGGACCCTTCCTCCCTCTTCCTACCCATTACTTACATTACACACATTCTTACCTCCCTCTTTACATTACACACATTCTTACCTCCCTCTTTACATTACACACATTCTTACCTCCTCTTCTTACACATTACTTACATTACATTCCATTCCTACCTTACTTTGATACTCAGTCTCCGTCTCCCTCTTCCACATTCTAGGACCCTTGTAATCACATTGGGCATCCCAAGAAAATCTTTCTATTTAAGCTCATCTAATCAGCAACCTTAATTCCACATACAGCCTTCATTCCCATTTGCCATGTGGCATAACATTGTCAGTTTCCAGAGACTGAGATGCGGACCTCTTCAGGGGCCATTATTCTGCCAACCGCATCCTTTAAAAGTATCTTGGGTCCTAGGCACTGTGTCTCCTGTGCCTAAAATGGATACGTTGGTCCTGGGCATTACTATTCCCCTTTATAGCTGAGAAAACTGAGGCTCAGAGAGTGGAAGCAATTCACCCAACGTCACACAGCCGGGAACCATGGAGCTAAAATGCCAGCTTCACCTTGCCTTGTTCTGAAGCCAGGGGTGGGGTGGGTGGCTGTGGTCAGGGTTCTGAGGAAAGTCACACTGGGGGACCAAGTCATCTGCACCAACAGGCACAGCACCTGGGAGGGCCTGGGTTTGGTGGAGAGGGGAAGTGTTGGATGGCAGAGTTTGCCCCATTCCCTTCTGCCAAGGCTCCCAGTACTCAAGAAGGGAGGCAGCGCCTGCAGGCACCGTGCAGCAAGCAGGGGAGAGCCAGAGCCAGGGAGTGTTCCAAAGCTCCGTGATTCACAGCCCAGCAGATGCTTCCCTGAACTAATATGCTGATTCTTCACAAAACAGATTCATTTATCTGACATTTATGACCAGAGACAGAAATTATGTTGCGGGAAATGTATCACTTTTCAAATTCACATTTGTTTCTTCCTCATCACCTACCAGCAAGCAGATGGGGCAGAGAGTTATTTATTTGAGGTTCCTGTTAACCGGTAACTAAGTCACTAACACACTATGAAAATCAAATACAATTACACAAGAAGAAGAGAAGCTGGAGACCCCAGTGTGCCCACAGAGCCCAGAGAGGCCAACAGTGGTGGGGGGTGCCAGGGAGGGAGTACGTCCAGTAGAAGTCAACTGAACTCTGAGCCTGGGAATTGGGAAAGTGACAATAGATGTCCCCAGGGCCACAGCAGGACACAAGCATGGTGAGGAAGGGGAAGGACCCAAGACTTGAGGGCAGGGCCCCCAAAAGCTGATTAGTCCACCTCCCAGAATAGTAACACTGGCTGCTTACAGTGTGCCTACTGGGTGCTGGACATCTGGCAGACAGCTTCTTCATCAACCTCCATGGTGGGATAGCCTTGGCTGACATGTATTAGCACGCTGACTATGGATGACATTGTCCCTGCATCTCACTCAGTGCCTGCCGAAAGTGTTCCCAGTTTTCCAGGTGAGCAAACCAAGGCGCAGAGAGGTGAATTCACATACCCATGATCACACAGCTCAGGGGCTGGGATTCACAGGTGGGCACCAAAGGCCAGAGAGAGGCAGGTCTCCTTGCTCTGCCAGCCAGGTCTGAGCAACCAAGAGTCCCACTGAGGGAGGCCCCCAGACCCTCTCCACTTCCCCAAATCCACCACCTGCCAAGGCAGCGCCGCTGGAATCTCTGCTGCTGCTGCTGTTACTGCTGCTGCTCACCCCACAATTGATGAGGGTTTCAGATGAAAGCGGAGAAGGAGGCGGGGGGCAGGGGGGAATTCACCACCACCACCCCATTCCCCAGCTGCCCACCCCAATTCCCTAACAGATAATTCTCCCTAATGTTTATTGCCTTTCAGCTTATTTATTAGCCAGGCTATGTCAAAATGTATGCTAAATCAATGTAGTAGCACAGCTCAGCTGTGGGGATTGATTTCTTTTATTTAAGGTGAAATAAGTTTAGTTTGGGGCCCAGAGCAAAATTCTAACGTGCTGAAAAGATGCTGCCTGGGAAGGATTCCTAGGAAGCCTCCCAAAAGCTGGAGCCCCTCTGGGAAAGCAGCCTTCAAGGCACTTGGTTCCCAAGGTACCACCAGCAAATCCAAGGAGGACAAGAGAGAGGGAAGGTTCAGGGCTGAGTCCCTCCCACGTGCCAAGTAAGAGCAAAACAGAAACCACCACCTCAGCAATGTTGGGGAGGGTATGTGTGTCCTCCCTCCCACTCCCTAGCTCAGATTACTAAATACAGAAACTGAGGCACAGAAGTGTTGAGAAACTCACCCAAGCCACATAGCTAACTCGAGGTTGTCTGCCTCTAAATCTATGAGACTTCCCCAAATTGTGTAGCTGTAGAGTTTTTTCTCCCAGAGTAAATTCGCTGAGTTTCTGAATCCACATCATAAAATGAATTACCATAAAGCAAGACACGTTTTCCCGCAGAAACAACGTTAAGATATTCAGCCGGGCTTTCTGACCAATGACTAGGGGTCCAGTACATCATAAATATGACCAACCCAATGTCATAAATATAAATGTGCAAAAACTATAAGTGTCTTAATAATCAGCTGAAAATAGAAACCCTAAATGGTCATGTAAAATTTGTCACAAGTCCTAGAACTCGGAAATATAGTGAGCATATTTGTCATGGAAGAAACCCCAAAGTATTATAAATAATGCATACATTCTACGTTTAAAAAATATAGTCCTCCCGTATCATAAGCTTGACTTTAAAGAAATAAGTTGCTAGAGCAGAATTATAGAATTGCAGAGGAAAGAGGGACCTTAAATATTATTTTTTTCTAGACCTGATCTGTTGCTGAGATCCTTACCCCAACAGCACTGCCAGTGTTTTCCAGCCTACACTTGAACATCCCCTAAGGATGGGGAGCTCACTACCTCCATGGCTTCCTATTGTACTTCTTTTTATTTTTTTTATTTTTTATTTTTTTTATTTTTTATTTTTTTTTTTTTTTTTTTTTTTTTTGAGACAGAGTCTCGCTCAGTCACCCAGGCTGGAGCGCAGTGGTGCGATCTCGGCTCACTGCAACCTCCATCTCCCAGGTTCAAGGGAATCTCCTGCCTCAGCCTCCTGAGTGGCTGGGATTACAGGTGCCTGCCACCACACCTGGTTCATTTTTGTATTTTTAGTAGAGATGGGGTTTCACCATGTTGGCCAGGCTGGTCTCGGACTCCTGACATCAGGTGATCCGCCCACCTCGGCCTCCCAAAGTGCTGAGATGACAGGCGTAAGCCACCGCGCCCAACCCTATTCTATTTTAGGTTAAACTTTCCCATAGTTGTTTCCTGTACGTTCTCTGCTTGCCCTGAAAGGAATGAACACGGTACCAGCAGGCCCTGAGGGAGGCTCTGAGTTATTTAACCTCTAGGAGCCTCAATTTTCCCGTCTGTCAAATAGGGATCAATAATAATACCTATTTCATGCATTGTTGTGAAGGCCAAATAAGGTCGTCCATGTCAGCTATCATTATTTTATTAATACTCTTATTATCCCAACAATTGACCAAGTGGTCCTCAGTTTCTCTCATGTTTGTCTCCCATATTTGGGCAGCTGCTTTTGACTTTTTCTTTTCAATCCCAAATACAAGGCCCTCAACTCATCCTTGTAATGTTTCCTATTGATATTTTGAACCATTTCCTCACCCTGACAAGACCTCTGGATCCTGACTTTGTTGTCCAGCCCATCCTCCATCCCATCAGGGTTTAAAGAGCCCATTGATTGGATCAGTAGACAATCGTCTTCCTCTAAGTTGATGATAAAGAATACTGGTCCAGACCAGGCACACTGGCTTACACCTGTAATCCCAACACTAGGAAGCTGGGGTGGGAGAATCACCTGAGGTCAGGAGTTTGAGACTAGCCTGGGCATAGAGGGACCCTGCCTCTACAAAAAATTTAAGAGTTAGCTGAGCATGGTGGTGCACACCTCTCGTACCAGCTACTCAGGAGGCTGAAGTGGGATAACAGCTTGATCCTGAGAGGTCAAGGCTGCCATAAGCCCAGGAGGTTGAGACTGCAGTGAGCCACGATCACACCACTCTACTCCAGCCTGAGTGACATTGCAAGACTGTCTCAATAATTAATTAATTCATTCATTTTTTTAAAGAATGCTGGTCTAGATGGGCCTGGAATAGAATCTTGTGGCATACCACTGGAGACCTCCCTTGGGGCCAGTGTGTCCCAAACTGTATTCCTTGGAAATTTTTGCCTCCCATGAGATGTGAATATGTGTTTGGGAATAAAAGAGGTTGCAATCAGATGAGATTGATACACAACAGATGCTAAAACAGCATTTACATGAAGAAGCAAAGACACGACATCTATTGGTAAGCTTCCAGGCTACAGGCTTTACCTTCCAACAGTACAAGCCCTTAAATCTCTTTTGTCCACTGAGATTTATTTTTATAAAAGAATTCCACCCTGTGAGTGCCCTGAGCGTAGTCAGTCACTCCCTCCTTTCTCAGACAGCTTTACTTCTCTCCACCCCAAGCACATCAGTCCTGAGACATCCTCTGGCGCCTCTTGTCTGGCCCCACAAGAGCCAGTGGGGTGGGGAGCAGCCACTGGATTTGAGTCATACATGTGGGCTCCTATTCAGACCCTGGGCGCAGGCTCCAAGAAGCTGTCCCCTTCCCCCACAGCCACCTCAGGTCCCCCGATTGGAAGCACGACCCTCTCCTCGCCCCATCAGCCTCCACAGGAGCTTCTGCCCATGGCCAAGAACAGACCAGCTTGGATCATGAAGGACTGAGCACCTGGAATATTCTGCGCTTCTCCCCTGATGTCTGGAGGCCAGTGCCGCCTCGGGCCTGGCCTACAGTGGCTGATGGTGGAATGAATCAGTGCCCAAGCAAAGGTCAGCCAGCCCCTGCAGGAAGGTCAAGCGCTCCTGCCCAGGTGAATCCCCCTCATCCCAGATCCCTCTGTGCCTCCCCTGCCTGGGGACCACACATCATGCCTCTCCTGGGGTTCATGAGTGAACTCCCAATAGCTCTTAAACATGAAACCCGTCTTCATTCCACTGTCCTTCTGAAAGGACACCTTTTGGGAAAATGAACCCAAATATCCCGAAAGCATCTGCCTGAGCAACTGTGAATGATGGCCTTTCCTCTTCCCACGTGTGAACTCCGGGAGCCGCGTCTTGCCAAATCCAGAAGAGGCTCATCTGTTCTCATCGCTAGCCACTAGATGGCGACATCAGGAATTGTTTAATTTTCCAAAGAACGTTGCTTGGGAAATCACACAGTTCTAAATAAAGCAAAAAGCAATGAATGGGAGGAAGGAGGGGAAGTGGAAAGGCAGAGATTTAGAATTCCCCATCCCTTTACATGGCTATATAACTTGGGCACGCCCTTTAATCTCCCAGAACCTATGCACCTGCAAAAGGGAGCTAAGAGAGGTAGCTACCTCCTAAGGTAATGCTGAAAGACCTGGGAGCATATTAACCTCCTGGGGAGCTTTAAAAAATAGTGAAGTCAGCCGGGCATGGTGGCTCACCCCTGTAACCCCAGACTTTGGGAGGCCAAGGCAGGTGGGATCACTTGAGGTCAGGAGTTTGAGACCAGCCTGGCCAATATAGTGAGACCCCATCTCTACTAAAAATACAAAAAATTAGCAGGGTGTGGTGGTGTGCACCTGTAAGCCCAGCTACTCGGGAGGCTGAGGCAAGAGAATCGCTTGAACCTGGGAGGCAGAGGTTGCAGTGAGCCGAGATCGTGCCACTGCACTCCAGCCTGAGCGACAGAGCAAGACTCTGTCTCAAAAAAAAAATAAAATAGTGAAGTCCAGCCCCCACCAGGCCAATTAAATCAGAATCTCTACATGTGCCTTCCCCAGATACTACTTGGATGTGGGGAGGGGAGCTGGCCAGGCAGTTCCAGGGCACAGCCTGAAGTGAGGATCTCTGTTCCAGATCAGCGGTTCTCAAGCTTGGGCATGCATCAGAATCACTGGACTCTCTTAGTAACAGAGATTGCTGGGTCCCACCCCCAGATCTTCTGATTTGGCAGGTCTAGGGTGGCACCCCAGGATTTGCGGATGCTGCTGGTTGAGGCCACACTTTGAGAACCACTGTCTTGCAAAGAAAGAGAGAGAGTGGGTAAGGTGGTGCATATAGAACACTAGGTTGCTTGAGTCCAGGAGTTCAAGACCAGCCTGGGCAACGCAGTGAGGCCCCGTCTCTACAGAAAAATTTTTTTTAATTATCCGGGCTTGTTGGTACGTGCCTGTAGTCCCAACTACTCAGGGGGCTGAGGCAGGAGGCTCACTTGAGCCCAGGAGGTTGAGGCTGCAGTGAGCCATGATTGTGCCACTGCACTCCAGCCTGGGCAACAGAGCAAGACCCTATCACCCTCAACAACTGCCCAGCCCAAAAAAAAAAAAAAAAAAAAAACACTACGCTCCATGTCTGACCCAAAGGAAACTTGTGGGTTTTTTCCTAACAACAACCAATTGTCCAGTTCTCCAACACCACTTGGGTTTCCAACAATTCAAGCCATTTCTGACCCTAACTACCCAGAGTTAGTGCAGACTTCACAGGTTAATAAAGGCTTAGACACTAGCCACAAGCAAAGTCCCCAAGTGAGCCATGCTTCTGCCTGCCCAACTACAAGTTCAGGGGTTGCCCACAGCCTTCCTTCGGATTCGATAATTTGTTAGAATGACTCACAGAACCCAGAAAAGGGCTTGACTTTTGATTACTCATTTATTACAAAGAATACAACTTAGGAACAGCCGAATGGAAGCGCTGCATGGGGCAAGACGCAGGGGTGGAGCCCAGAGTTTCTGTGCCCTCTCTGAGAATGGAGGAGGCATCCAAGTTTACAAAGCACTTGGAGAATTGTTACTCATGTGGCCCACTCCGGCTGCCTGTGAGTTCAGCAGAACATGGCAAGGTACAACATTTTCACAAAGGAGAAAACTGAGACAAAAAGCACTGATGAGCAGTCAGCGGCAGAGCATGGGATCAGAAAACTGGGGCTTCCGGTTCCAAGCCCACTGCCCTTACCACTGTGCCCCTCTGCCCTGGAGAACCTGACTTGTTAGGACTGTACATAAACCAAGAGTTAACAGGCGTGTCTCTGAGCTTTAGCACAGAGGCTGGGAGGATTCCTTCTTTTGGCTGGTCGGAGCCTCTCTTTTTTCGCTCTTGGTTGTCCGTGGCATGGCAGGTGGGTGAAGCTGGAGAATCCTCGAGGTCTCCACCAGCCTGTGCAGTCAGTCCCATCCAATCGGACTTGAGTTTTTCCTAGCAGCTTCCTTCCCCGGGACCAGCTCAGACGCCTCCTCCCCAGCTGGATTTTGCCCAGGGGACTTGTCTCAGGCCACAGAGTGCAGTGTGCACTGAGGGGTGTGGAGATGGCCTGGAGAAGAGACCCAGACAGGCAGGAGGCAGATGGCCTGGGCTTGCCTGGTTCTGGGCCTACTGCCACACTGCCCAGCTGCGGGCTGGTGCCAGAGCCATGTCTGCTTGCCCCATCAAGAGGTGGGAGAGATTGATCCACCTTCCTGCCCCACAGATGGTGCAGCCACCAACCTATTGTTTTCCAGGACGCTTCGATGGAGGGCACAAGGAATGTAGGGTCTAGAAACAGGAAGCCCTGGCTTCCGCTGGACGAGGTTTCCTCCAGACTCAGGCCTGCCCTCCAGACAATGAGGCAGGGCCCTTGGTCCCACCCTGCTCTGCCTGGCTCACTGGGCCACCCCAAGGAAAGCCTTGCCCTCTCTGGGCCTCTGCAGGTGATGGATACACAGAAGGCTTGGGCAGTGGGGTGACCAATGACTCCAGACAACAGAGGAGGAGGGTGCTGCCCAAGGCCTCGACCTGACTGCACGTCTCAGCCCACTCATGCACCAGGAACACAGCACATGTGGTCACATCCATGTGGACGCCTTACACACTCCATGCGTGTTCTTACATATTCATGTGTAGCCACATGGTTGCCAAACACCGTGCACATGCCATGCCCATGCTAACACACTCACATGTATACACGGTCGTCCTCACACACTCACAGGTGCCCCCACCATTAACCTGTCTGTGGCATCACTGTCATGACAAACATGTATTGAGCACCTACTGTATACCAGAGACTATTCTATGCACTTTACATGCATCTTCTCAATCAGTCCTTTCAGCAACCCTGGGAGGAAGGCAAGCCATTATTCCCATTTTACAGACGGGAAAACTGAGGCACCAAAGGCCATGTGGCTGGTCCAGGATCAGCCAGACCATAAGTAGCAGATGTGCCCCAGCATGTAACCACGGGGCACCACTTTCTCTCCACCCCTGGGAGCACCACTTCCCTAACAGCCTTTTCAGGATGTTGTGAGAGAAAAGTGAGAAACATCTGGGGAAGTGCTCTGGGCAGCCTCCTCCCTCCCAGCGACTGCGGCAAGGTATTGTTCCCACTGGGAATTCAAACCCTGTTCCATCGGCCTTTCCTGGCCAAAGAGAGGCTGCACTTAGCCCTTTCCTCACCTGGCTCCAGCGGCTGCATCCTGAGCCACCATCACTTGCGGTTCCCCAGCCGGTGGCCTCTCCCTGCCCTGACCACAGCCCACAGGAGTTGGCCCTGCCAGCAGGCAGCTGCATGGGGACAGGGTACACTGGATGGGGGGCGTGTCTCCTAAAATCCAGGGATCCTTGGGTCCCTGGCCTGCATGAGGCCCCCAGCGGTGCCCTGCCTGAGCTCCTGAGTGTGGTGTGACAGGCCCTCCACCACCTGGCCACCTCCCTAGCCAGTCCCTCTTCCCCTCTCAGCACCTCAGTGCTCCCCTACCCCTTGGAATGTCTTCTCCTTCCCTAAGAGGCCTCCTTGCCTTTGACCCTGCCATTCTGCTGTCGGCAGAGCCCTTTCCGCGCTCCGCCTTTGGTGACCTCCTGCTCATTCTTTCAGATCAACTTGGGGACCCAGTCCTCCGGCAGCTCCCAGGCCACCTCTTCTTCCGGGCACCCTCATCTCAGGGTGCACACCTCTGTCACGAACCCAGCCCCACCCAGTGTGGTTCATGCATGTCTTGGTGTCTGTCTCTCCCACCAGACTGGGGCACATCGAAGACAAGGACCCAGCCCAAGTCACCTCCACGTCTCCATGCCTAGCACAGGGCTAGGCAAACCTGAGCACCA
This sequence comes from Hylobates moloch, assembly GCF_009828535.3. Classification (NCBI taxonomy): domain Eukaryota; kingdom Metazoa; phylum Chordata; class Mammalia; order Primates; family Hylobatidae; genus Hylobates; species Hylobates moloch. The sequence goes on from NW_026652281.1 coordinate 101,941,744, forward strand.
AATGTATTTTTTAAATAACAAATGAACATAAAACATCGGTGAACAATGGCAAGTTATCAGAAGAAGGGTGGTGCTATAGAGTGAGCATTAAACTGGGATATAAACAGGAATATAAGGGTTGAAATCCTGGCTCTGCTACTCAGACACTGTGTGACCTTGAGCAAGTTACTCAGCCTCTCTGAGCCTCAGCTCTTTCATCAGGGACATGGGAATCCAAATAGCACTTACATCTTTCAGGGCTATTGCAAAGCATCATTACATGAGAAAATGGAGGTGGAATGCATAGACAGACAGAGTGTGACGAAAGCCTCGCGGGGATAAGATGCTTTTCAGAATAGGAGCCTGGAAGCTGCATGGGGGCCGGCGCGTTTGATCTGAGCACTGATGGGCTGGGAGATTTGGGTTGCAGAAGGAGGAAGGAAAGCATGGGGGAGGACAGCATGGGCAAGGCTCAAAGGAGGGAAGCCTCAGATTAGATCTCGAGTATTCAGCAAGGTTCAGCAGACACACATAAGCCTGGTGTGAACCGGGCAGTGCTACACTGGGCTCGTTACTGAATTCTGTAAAATGGGCAGATCCTCAACCCTCTCTCAAGGACCCCATGAAGTTTTAGAAATAAGAGACCGAGCCTGAGACAGGGATGACACATAGGAGGGGCTCAGGTAGTGCTGGTGACTTTAACTCCAGCCCAGCCTCAGAGCTTGTAGCAGGACTGTCTCTTTTAATTCCCTGGATCCCCATTCCCAGCCTGGCACAGAACTGGGCACCAATCAGGACTGAGACACTGGTTGATTGATTGATTGACTGATTGACTGATTTGGTGACTCCTTGAAGCCTTAGGAAAAAGGACACACTGTCCAACAGAACATACGACAGAACATAGGCACACACCCAGCCCCACACCTCGTGTCTGCCTCAACATACCAGTGTTTCATCCGCTCATTCATTCACTATTCACGCATTCATTCATTCATTCATTCATTCAAAAAGTGGGCTCTTCATCCCTGCCCGATGGCCACCTTGAGCTCAGATCCAGGCACCCCAAAGTGAGCCTAGCCCAGTTCCTGCTCGGAGGAGTTCTCAGCTGGGCCTGCAGCTCTCATCACAAGCTTTCTGTTCCTTGTAGAATCACAGCTGAGGATAAGACCCATCCCTCCTCCTCCTTCCTGCTCTTCCTCCTTCTGAGCCCCTTCTGAGACTACCTCAGGTGAGCCCTATTTTATGCTCCCTGGAGGTGTGTCCGCCCCTCAGCACAGCACAGCCAGCTGGGCAAAAGCGTTTTTCCTTTGCCCGTAACTGAGCAGATGGGCTGATCAAGCCCTCCGCCATCAGACAATTACCTGCCTTGGAACACAAAACACTCGACTCTCCCCGCAGTCTCTCCGACCCAGGGAGCAGTGGGCTGACTGCCGGTTCTAACCAGTGCACAGTTTCAAGTTCACATTTGGGGAGCACTCACCTATTACCAGGTGCTGGGGATAAGCACCCAGATAGGACACAATCCCGGTGGGAAAGGAGAGGAAGGCTGTGAATGAGGTCTGTATAAAGTGCCCTGGGAGCTCAGAAGAGGGAGTGGAGCATAGAGACAATGAGATCTAGGTGGCTCTGCCGGGGCTCTGCGCGCAGGCGAGGAAGGAGAGAGAAGGAAACACACAAGGTGGAACAGCATGGGCAAAGTCCTGAGGCGTGAGGCTGCAGGGCTTCACCACGACCACCCCTGCCAAGCTGATGGCATCGTTTTCCTGCCCGATCCTTGGGTGTCTCGTGCCGTGGGGAGGAAGGAAAAGGAAGTCTCATTTGGGGAACCCCTGCTGTTCAACTACAGCAGGGCAGGAAAGTTCCCTGGGTAAGGAGCTGGGCTCTGGAAACAGAAGCGTGGCTCGGAATTCTGCCCCACCACTGACAAACTCTGATCTCAGAAAGGCTTCCACTCCCAGCCTCTGTTTTCCCATGTGTATAATGGGCCTAACAGTAGTACCACCCCCGCAGGGTTGTCCTGAGGTTTGAATGAGGAGTCCCAAGGAGAGCTTAGTGCATTAGCAGCACACACAAAGGCTGTGGTCCTCAAATGTAACAACACAAACGTGTTTCCTGGGGAGCTACAAACACATAAGTCCTGGGGAGCTACAAACACATAAGTCCTGGGATTCTATCACCAGCCATTCTGGCCCCATCAGCCCGGAGTGGGGCCCAATAAATTTGCATATTCACTCCCCTTCTCCCAGGATGGATGGCTTGAAGACCACACTTTGAGAAATAGCCACTCGATAAGGCTTGCTGGTCCTGTCATTTATTTTCATTGTCTCATTTCATCTTCCAAACGGCCTGCAAAGTCTGAACAGATAATTCATTTCACAGGTGAGGAAAGAAGCTCAGAGAGGCAAGTCGGCTGCCCAGGTCATGCAGGCAGCAAGGGGTCATGCTAGGATCCAAACCTGGGTCTGCAACCCCCACACCTGTACCTCCCCGAGCAGCACTCCCTGTCGGGTCAGGCTTCATCCTGGCAGAGGCCAGGTGGGTGTCCCCAGGTCTTGTCATCCCACCCGCCATCCCACCCCCACTGCCTCCACTGTTGCTTCCTCCTGTGCTGCTAATCTGGTCTCACAGGCCATCCCATTTCCTGCTAGCCCACCGGCCGCCTTCCTTGCTCCCAATGGCACTTCCTGGCCTTGTGCCCTTCTGTCACCTCCTTTGCCTCCAGAGAGGTTGGAGCAGAGGCTGGGCAGTGCCAGAAATCAGGCATGAAATCCTCAGGGGGACCAAGGAGGCACCAGCCTCCCTCCTACAGTCTCAGCTACCTCTGCTATGGTGACCCCCAGCCCCACCCCTGGGGCCCACAGCTCATGCCTGGCTCACCATTCCTTTGTTTATGGAGCACAGGAACAGTAGTTTTCAGGGCAGAGTCAACTTCCTCATGGACTGGGAGTACAAAGGGAATTGGCAGATGGTGCCAGGACAGGCCCTTTCCCCATCTGCCACCAGCCCCGAGTCTGAGACCCAGCAGGAAGCAATGCACAGGCCAGTGTGTCCCCATGTGCACGTAGACCACGAGGACAGGCGGTCAGCACAGGCGGGGGTGAGGGGGATGTGGACTGGAACACAGGGGACAGAGCACTGTCCTGGCTCCTCTGCAGCCAACCCACCCTCTGGGCAGGAGAAAGCAGAGTTAATCCCGTTGGAGAAGGAAGCACTGAGCTGTTGTTTGTTCATTCCACAACCGGCCATTGAATGTGTTGGATCCCACTCAGAATCCCGCCCCAAGGACTGTTCTCCTTCCAGCAGGTCGCTCCTCAGTCTCCAGCATCATCTGTCTTCCAGTCTGCTGGATGCTCCCTGGGGACATGAGCGTGCTGCCATAGTTTAAAAAAAAAAAAAAACCCTCCCACTTCTCTGCTCCCATTCACTGTAAGACGGGGAAGGAGCTACAGTCACATATGACTCCACGTCCCTGTCCCCCTTTCTGTAGCCCCTCCAATCTGTCTTGTCTACCTTTTCCTGTTTAACCTGTTCTGGTCACAGTCATTGACGACCTCATCTTCCAAATCCAAAGCCAAGTCTCAGCCCTCATGCTCCCCAGGCTGACCCACTGACCACTCCCCTGCCCTCCTCCTCTGCCCTCTCCTGGCATTCCTCCTTCATTGTGGGAACCTCTTCGAATGGATCCCCAAATGTCAGAGGGTCCGAGGCCTCCCTCCCTCCAAGCTCATCCATGCCCATGGCCTCAGATGCCAGCCATAAGCTCATGGGCTCCAAACCTCAACTCCAGGCTGGACTCACCCCTCTCTCCCCACCAGCCTGACACCTCCACCTGGGTATCTAATGAGCATCTCAAACTCAACCTGCCTGAGACAGAGGAATCACTATCCCCTCCTCCTCCAAAAATATCCTTCCATCTCACTCCCCATCTCGTGCTCTGATTCACTAAACGGCCCTGGGTCCTCTCTTTCTCAGGGTCTCTGCTTGCCCAGCTGTATAATAAAACAAGTGTGGGACTTCCCAGCCATTCACCCATGGAAAAACAGAAGCAACTCTTCAAAGGACAGATTCCCAGGGTCTGCCCTGGGAGATTCCAAATCAGTTGATCTGGGGTGAGCCCAGTCCTCTGTAGTTTTTAAAAGCTCCTCCTATGTCTCTCCTGGTCAGCAGAATCTTGGCCCCTCCCTTCCCCCAGCCTCTTGGTTCTGCTGGGCTCTGATCCAGCCTCAGCGTCACTGTCTTCCACGCCCCTCTTTGATTCTCGTTTATGTCAAACACCTTGTGAGGATGAGGCTGTGATTATCTCCATTTTACAGATGAGGAAACTGTGGCTCCAGGATGACGCAACTGGCCCGAGGTCACATCAGAAGCAGAGCTAAGTCACTTGACTCCACCCAGTATCCCTAAATGCAAATATCCCCTACAGACTGAGGCTGGCGCCTTAGAGCTGGAGTCCATGCCTGCTCTGACCGCGAGAAGCCAACTTGGTCCTCTAGAGCCAAGAGCTGCTGTCCCTTTCCCATCTCCTGAAGCCTCCCTATCACCTTTAAAGTCCATTCCCACAAAGACATCATGGGATCACCGTAGAAAATCAAGCTCTGGGGCTAGGCTGACCTCAGCTAGATTTTTGGCTCTGTTATACCCCAGCTGGTGGACAAGCACCTTAAACTCACTGAGTCTCAGCTTCCCGGGCTATAAAATGGGGGTGATGACACCTGCCTGTAGCATTCTAAGGAGGGTTAAATGTGATGCTGCAGCCAAGGGTCCCCACAGCCAGGCTCTTTGCAGGTGCTGGGTTCAGAGTCCCAGAGCTGAGGCCCGGAGTTGGAGTTCAAGTGGGGTGCCCCAGGTGGGGTCCAGGGCCAGCCCTCTGTGGAGACAGCCATCCCAGGCCGAGGCGGCCGCCCACGGCGGGGCCTGCCTATCTGCAGCCAGCCCAGCCCTCACAAAGGAACAATAACAGGAAACCATCCCGGGGGGAAGTGGGCCAGGGCCAGCTGGAAAACCTGAAGGGGAGGCAGCCAGGCCTCCCTCGCCAGCGGGGTGTGGCTCCCCTCCAGAGACGGTCGGCTGACAGGCTCCACAGAGCTCCACTCACGCTCAGCCCTGGACGGACAGGCAGTCCAACGGAACAGAAACATCCCTCAGCCCACAGGCACGGTGAGTGGGGGCTCCCACACTCCCCTCCACCCCAAACCCACCACCCTGTGCCCAAGATGGGAGGGTCCTCAGCTTCCCCGTCTGTAGAATGGGCATCGTCCCAATCCCAGGACAGACAGGCTCCTCGAGGGCATGCTGGGCCTCCTCGTGGCTCAGAGCGGGGTCGGGGAAAGTGCACCCAGAGGTGTGCCAAGGGCACAAATGGGCATCTCGGGGCTGAGGGGGACAGGGCAAGGGCTTGGCTCTCCCACAAGTGTACTCTCCAACTCAAAAAGGCCCACTGGCCTTCATCAGTGCCAGGCTCAGAGAAGGCAGGACTCTGCCCCAATTGCCCAACATGCCGGGGCAGAGGACTGGCACCCAGGCCTTGGCCTCCCCTCCGTGCCCTTACCCTTACTGGAGAGGATTTACCAAGGCCTGACACCAGCCTCCTCAGCCCCCTACCCATACACCATTAAAGCTCTATGCTGGGATCTGGGGAGGGGCCCTGAAAGGGGAGCTCCGAGCCTTGGCCTCTCTCCGTCAGCCAGTGCCCCCATTTCAAGATAGACAAGCTGAGGCTCGGCTCTGGGCCCTTGAGGTCCTGCCTTTCCCTCTGGGCCTTTCCCTGCCCGAACACCATCGGGGCCCACTATGTGTCAAGGGAGATGTAGTCTGGACAGTGGCCCACCATTCCTCCCCCCAGCACCCTTTCAAAGGCTAGGGCGCAAGAGCCCCCAAGGCCCTCACAGCCCAGGAAGTCTCCCGGAAGCAGGAGGTCTGGGCCAAGAGCCTGGCCTGGAGACAGCTGCCCTGGGTACAGATTCCAGCTCTCCCATTTGCTCTGGGGTGATCTTGGGAAAGTTACCCAGAGTTTCCAAACCACGGTGGGGAACAAGGGATGATGTGGGGCTCATTATTTTACCATTAACAACTCCACAAGGTAGATATATTCTTTCTTTATATCTCAGTGAAAGCAACTGAGCTTTGGAAACATATGGGCTGGTGTGGGGATTTGAACCAGGATCTCGTATTCCAAAGTCCCAGCTCTTTCCCCAGGTCTCAAGTGTCTTGTCTGTGAAATGGGGAAACAGTGTTTCCTCAGTCAATTGAGTGAGGTGAGCTACCTCCCTGGTGCTGGGAATGGCACATAACATGAGATCTTTAAGGAGTAGTGGCTGGATTTACCAGCTAGCCCAGAGCCGATCCTGGCTATGAATGTCATAAAGGTTTTGACCCTTGAGGTATGGTCAAACCCCATCATAGAGGGGTCCTCAGGTGCCCAGCAGGTACGAGGAAGGGGGTGCAAGTGAGAGGACATTGCGAGCACCTCTGGGCACCTGCTCCATGCCAGGCTCCCTCCCCAGCGTGGACGTTTCTCATGTGTGACGGGCAGATAGGATTCTGACAAGAGCGGAAGGGCGTTCCCAGGGAGGCAGCTTTGAGGAGTCGAGGGTGTACCGAGAAGGCTCTTTTGTCACAGGCCACTGGAGCCAGGACCAGAAGCCCTGGTCCATCCTCAGGTGGTGGGAAGCGTGGGACTCTCCTCTGCCTGCCCTAGAGAGCAGCAGGTATCCACCAAGCGGCCCAAGAGCTGCTGAGCCCCTGAGCAGCCCTAACAATTTCAGCTTATGGTGGTGAGGGGTAGGGGAGGTGCATACTGGCCTGGAAGGGGTTAAGCTGCCCGCCTGCAGCCTCAGCCTGAGCTATTGTGTTGCTAAACAAGGGCCGGAAGTGAGGGCAGGAAGCCAGAGGGGGCCACACATTTTCTGCAAAGTTGGATGCTTCACTGCTGACTCGGGGATACCCAGGGGACAGAGGGGACACCGTCCCAGGAAGAATCTTGGGCCCATTTGCCCACATGGATCCATGACTGTTCCGTGCATCCTCTCTCTGCACCCCCTCAGTCACACTGAAGCAACTATGAGAATTCCCATTTGACAGATGGGACCATCAAGGCTGAGGGAAGCTGTAGCCAGTCCAAGGTCACACAACAAACACAAGGTAGAAGCAGGGTGTGAGTGCGGTCCCTTCTGACCCACAGTCCATGCCACACTCCACAGTGAAGCTCAGAGAGGGGGAAAGCAGAGCAGTCCAGGCCACAGAGGTAGGCACAGGGACAAGCCAGGTGCCCAGTGATACCAGGGGAAGGAATGTTCTAGGAGGCAGGGCCTGCCTCAGGAGCTTCACCTCTGGCTGAGGAGGTACTAAAAAGTCTGTCCTGATCCAGGTTCAAGCTGGTGTTAAGTGGGTAAATCATGGAGGGCTTGCTGGAGGAGGAGTGGGAATCCCAGATGCTAGGAGGCCTTGGGCAGCCCCTCTGCAGCCTGCACCTCAGTCTTCCCATCTCTTGAGAGTAGAGGATCGTCCCTAAACTAACTCTGGGACTTCCAGGTTGTCTGCCTTGGACCATAGCAAAACAGTCAGATCCTGGCAGGTCCAGATACTGGAAGGAGTAGGAAGTGGGACCCAGGGGCAGGCCGGGCTGGTGGTGAATGAGATTTCCTTCTGCAGAGGAACAGAAAGAGTAGGAGGTGGGCCCAGAGTAGAGCCAGGAAATGAGGTCAAGTGTAAGTCGGCCAGTCAAAGCCACACCCACCAGGCTGGAGAGGGCGGGTAGATAGGAGTCAAGACACCCGCACCCTTACTGAGCACCTACTGTGTGCCAGGCTTTGCACCCATGATCTCATTTAATCCTCCTGCCCAGGGAGGCAGCTATTGTTGCCGCCATTACAGATAAGGAAGCTGAGGCTCAGCAAGCAAGAGATGAACCCAAGGTCACACAGTCCCGAGCAGCTGGGCAGGTTCAAACAGGCAGGTGCAAGGGCCTCATTCTGTTCCCCGCACCAAACTCACAGTCCCAGACAAAGTCAGGAAGCCCAAAGGAGGCTGGAAGCCTCCTTAGCATGGGTGTTCTCTCCTTGAAGTTTGGAGCTGTCCCTTTAGAAGGCAAGGGAATAGACTAGATGACCCGGAGCCCAGAGGTTCCAGCACAAATTTGTTTCACATCACAAAATAGGTCTGGCCAATTGGTACCCTCTACCTTCATTCAGTGGGAATGAACTTGAACTCAGCCCCTGAATCCCCAATACAGTCTGAGTGACTGATTCACGATGTCTGCCATAGGTGTGGAAAGGGGCATGTGGCAAGCTGAGTTCTGTTTTGCCAGCCCCGTCTTAAGAGGTGCCCTGCTCAGGGGTGTTTGCATATTCATTGGAGACTTTTTTGTTTTTTTTTTGAGACAGAGTTTTGCTCTTGTTGTCCAGGCTGGAGTGCAATGGCGCGATCTCAGCTCACTGCAACCTCCACCTCCCAGATTCAAGCGATTCTCCCGCCTCAATCTCCCAAGTAGCTAGGATTACAGGCATGTGCTACCATGCCTAGCTAATTTTGTATTTTTAGTACAGACGGGGTTTCACCATGTTGGCCAGGCTGGTTTCGAACTCCTGACCTCCGGTGATCCACTGGCCTCAGCCTCCCAAAGTGCTGGGATTTACAGGTGTGAACCACCACACCTGGCCAGGGACTCTTAAGAAGGATAATTTTGTTGTCCATAAAGGATCAAAATCCTATCAGTGGTCTTTTGGGCAGTCCCATGGCAGCCCATCCCGTGAGCCATCAGAGGAGCTATTTAGGAACAAGGAGGAGCTTCTTTAAGTTATAGCAACAATTTTACCTACTCTGACCACCCCACGTGTTGTCTGAAAACATACAGATTTGTTTCTAAATCCCGTAAGTGGGGAAGGAGTGGTTGGCAAGACCAGAACTGGAGCTGGCACCAGGCTGACAGGCAGCACGTCCAGGTCTAGGGCGTTGAGTTCATGCACCCAGGTATGGCATGAAGTGGACTTTTAGGCCCAGAACCTGCCTGGGCAGAGATAGGCCAGGAGGCAGAGGCTGTGCTGGTGGCAGGTGGCAATCAGAAGACCTCATGGAGTAGGCAGCCTGGGGCTTGAGAAGAAGTAAAGTGTGTTAACCCAGGAAACACAGCAAAGAAGGGCATTCCAGGCAGAAGGAACAGCCTGGGCAAAAAGCCTGCTGCTGAGAGGAAGGGCATTGTGCATTTCAGAAACTTCTAGCTCTCCTTGAGGCTGGAAGGGGCAGGGAAGAGGAGGAGAGGAGAGCTGGCAGGTGGGCAGGGGACAACCATGCTAGGCCTTAAGGGCTGGCTGAGGAGCTAGACTTCCTCCTGCAGGGAGTGGGGAGGCTGTTGGCAGAACCTGAAGGGAGAGGAACAGGTCTGGGACCCACAGGAGCCTATCCCAGGGCCAAACTGAGCCACAAACCAGGAGGAAGCAGAAGGGGCCAGGTCACAGCTGCCTGGCCAAACCCCATTCCCGAGCCTCCCAGGGCCTCACCCTTCATCCTCCCAAAGTCTGTGGCTGCCAAGACGCAGCTTTAAATGCCTGAGCTCCAGTAGACCATTTGAGAGTCCCCAGAGAGTTTGGGGGTCACTGGGTCCCAGCCCTGTCCTGGACTGAGATTTGAGCTGTGGAATGGGAAGGCGGTGGGGAGAGCTGCCCAGGGCCACACATGGAGCTGGGTCTTCAGTGCCTCCACTCCAGCAGGCACACCTCCTGCATGTTCTGGGCCGGCTCCTCCCAGCACCCTGCCCCTCGTGCCTGACCCCAGGCCTCTGGGCTGGAGTCCAGAGCCTGCAGGAGGCTGGGCTAGGATCCTAGCTGAAAGCGGGTGTGCTGGGGGTCAGGGAGGAGAGCAGCCAGGGCTGCAAAGAGGAGCCTTGCAGGAGTTGGCCTGGGCAGGTGCCTGTGGTCAGGGGTGTGCACTTGTGAAGGCATGTTTGAGGGTGTCACAGGTCCATGAGGCCTGCAGATGTCATGTGTGTGTCCTGGACCTGGAGCCTTCCTCTGCCCCACCCCTGAGGTCCTTCAGCCTATTGAAAACCCCCCACGCTGCAAAGCCCAGACTTGGCCCCTGGAATCTAAGGCTTGAGTGGGGCTCTGGTCAGGTCGAGGGGCAGGGGGTCTTCCTGGTGCTCAGGGGCAGGACCAGCCCAGGGGCTGAGGGGCTGGACCAGCCCACTGAGGGGCTCCCAGCTGGGTCCAGACTTCCTATGTCCTATTTAGCTACAAAGCCAGCGGTCCCAGGGAGTCCCAAGAAGAGCAGCTCTAGCCCCGCCCCTCCCCTCCCTTCCCTTCCTCTTCTCTTGTATCCCTAGCCTCTCTTTTTGACACTGTAACTCAGCACAGAGCTGAGCCGATCTCACAGCCCCCTGGAGGCAGAACCCCAGACAGATGGACGCCCACAAAGGGAAAGGGACCAAAGGGAGCTTTGTGTGATGTCCCACAGTGGGTCAGTGAGAGGCAGGACTCACTCCTGGGACTGTGGTCCGCAGACCCATCAGGGCCCTCCCCGTCTGTATGCTCCCACAGCCTCCTCGATTTGTCCATCAAAGCGCATGTCACAATTTCAAACTGCATTTTTCACCACATGACCGGCATCCCTCTTTCCCATGGAAGTGGAGCCTGTGTTTATTCCTGCATGGAATTAAGTGCCTGGCACATAGTAGATGCTCAATAAATGCTTGCTGCATGACTGTATAACCCCAGGACTCTAGCTTCAGAGAAGTGGTGACATGTGTCCTAAATCCAGGCAGAGGAGAGAGGACAGCAAGTGCACGGGCAGGAAGGATGCGACCAAGCCTGGTGGGGTGGGGAGCTTCCCAGAGAGTTAACATACTGTGGTCCGGAGCTCTGCCTGGAGGCTCACCAGGCACCTGCAGACCCAGACAGGCAGCTGGAGAGGAGCAGAAAGAGCCGCAGGAGCCCCATCCTTTTCTCAGGCTGCCCAGGTGACTCAGCCTTCAGAGGACCCCTCGGTCACCAGGCTTGGCCTAGGTGTCTGGGTTCTGATCCCAGTGGCCCCACCCACGGTAGATACAGACCTGGACCCCAAAGGCCTCTGCAGTCCCAACCTCCCATGGGAGCATGGTGGAGGCCAGTCGTCCCCCCTATTTTCCAAGGCTCCCCTGCTGTTTATCCTGGGCTCCATGCCTACTCACCAGGGGATTCAGGCCACTGACTCTGTCCTCTCATTTTGGGTCCTCCAGACCTCCCCAGACTGAGGGAGGGTACAGAGGGCCCATCCTCCTCCATTTAGAACTGCCTCCAAACCCTCTCACATGGCTCTGGGGACAGCAGCATCGACAAGCATCCTGGATGCCTGGGACATGGCAGGTACCCGACCTTGGCGTGCTCAGAACCTACACCTGAGTTGCCAAGCGTAGCCCCTCCCTGCTCACCACTGTGATCAGGCACTTGCTGGGCTGCTCAGCTGGGAATGTCTGAACATGGAAATCACTTCCAAATTCCTCAGACCCTCTGAATGTCTGGGGTGCCCCAAATCTACCTGGCAACAGCTTGAGTCTCTCTGGAAACTGCTGAGAACAACCGAGAGACGTGACTCTTACCTGCCGAAAGGAAACAGGCTAAAATGAAAAAAGGGCTATGACCACATCTCCAGAGGCTGCAGCCAAGAGAAATTCAGTTTTCAGCTGTGGCTGCAGCAGATCTGACCGGCCCGGTTTCCTCTGCATCATGATGGGCAGGAACAACTGTCCAGCAAGACCCTTCCCTGCAGCCCCCATTTTGGTTAGCCAAATTTTTTTTTTTTTTTTTTTTTTTTTTTTTTTTGAGATGAAGTCTTGCTCTGTCACCTGTTGCCCAGGCTGGAGTGCAGTGGCAGTATCTCAACTCACTGCAACCCCCGCCTCCCAGGTTCAAGCAATTCTCGTGCCTCAGCCTCCCGAGTAGCTGGGACTATAGGCATATGCCACCATGCCAGGCTAATTTTTGTATTTTTTAATAGAGACAGGGTTTCACCATGTTGCCCAGGCTGGTCTCGAACTCCTGACCTCAAGTGATCCACCCGCCACAGCTTCCCAAAGTTAGTTGGCCAAATTTCTAACCCAAAGGGCAAAAGACACAAATGAATGTGGCTTTTCAGATGGGAAGGTCACACAGGTGTCTCTGAGATTGAGTACAGAAGGAGCCTAGGATTTAGAAAAAGATCGATCTGGTGAGGGTTCCAGATCTACCACTCATGAGTTGTCTCTGAGCCTCAGTTTCCTCATCTGTGAGATGGGAATGATAAGTCTTACATCCTGGGGATAGTGTGAAAATTAAATGCGCTGGCATGGATGAAGACCAAGCACTGAGAATAGTTCATTATTATTACATGTGAATGTCACCACAGAGATAGAGAGAGGGTGGCATGATGCAAAAAGCACTATTTTGGGGGAAAGACAGCCTAAGTTCGAATCCTGGCTCCACTTCCTCTGGCTATGTGACCTGAGATGACTTACTCTACCTCTCTGAGCCCCCATTTCTTTACCTGCAAAATGGGAACACAGACAACTACCTAAAGGGTTGTTGCAAGGTTTAAATAAAATAACATATGCCTCGGGGGAGTGCTCAGGGATGTCAGCCCTCCTCCACCGTCCCAGGCGAGAAAGAGCTGTCTTGGGAGGGTGCTCAAGGCTCTGGCATGGGGGCGCAAATGGGATTATGTGATCCCCAGCTCCCAAATGCCCCCAACCCAAGGTCCTGCCCCTCACCAACAGCTGACTGATGAGAGCTGAGCACCCAGGCCTCCCTCTGCCCTGGCAAATGACACACAGGTTCTGTGGGGCGACTCTGCGAGAGCCAGTCCCAGCCCTGTTGGAGGACGGGAGCTTGAGGGTGGCCCATGTGCTCCAAGGGACTTCTCTCCAGAGCTAGCAGCAGGGCCCCTGCTGGACACAGAACAGAATCCAAGGGGCTTTTCTGTACCGTCAGAGAACACTTTGTTATGTGGGGCCAGGCAAAGCCCACTGAGGAGTTAATGTCCCCCCATGAGCCACGTGGTCCAAGCCTGTGATTGGTGGACTCTGCTTTGCTGAAGTCTGGCGTAGGTATAGCCGTGCATCTTTTTTTTTTTTTTTTCAAATCAAGGAATAAACCTCATTTTATTCTGAATGTGTTAGTCTTGACCCTCTTCACCCTGAAATTTTCTCTTTTTTTAATTTTATTTATTTACTTTTTATTATTATGCTTTAAGTTCTAGGGTACATGTGCACAACGTGCAAGTTTGTTACATATGTACACATGTGCCATGTTGGTGTGCTGCACCCGTGAACTCGTCATTTACATTAGGTATATCTCCTAATGCTATCCCTCCCCCCTCCCCCCACCCCATGACAGGCCCCAGTGTGTGATGTGCATCTTAATGACTGGCATACATTCTGAAAAACGAGTTCAGGTGATTTCGCTGTTGTGCAAGCATCAGAGAGTGTGCTTACACAAACAAATCTGGATCGTATAGCCTGCTGCACACCTAGGCTGTATGGTACAGTCTATTGCTCTTAGGCTCCATACCTGTGCAGCATGGTACTGTACTAAATGCTGTAGCCAATTTTAACACGACAGCAAGTATTCATGTATCTAAACATATCTAAATACAGACAAGGTACAGTAAAATTCCCATGTAAAAGATAAAAAGGAGCCTGTAATCCCAGCACTTTGGGAGGCCAACGCAGAAGGATCACTTGAGGCAGGAGTCCAAGACCAGCTTGGGTGACATAGTCAAACCCCTCCACCCCAACCATCTCTACAAAAAAATTTAAAAATTAGCCAGATGTGCTGGCACATACCTCCTCATGGGGCTGAGGTGGGAGGATTGCTTGAGCCCACGAGTTTGAGGATGCAGTGAGCCACATTCACACCACACTCCAGCCTGGGCGACAGAGGGAGACTCAATCTCAAAAAAATAAATAAATAAAAAATAAAAATAAAAATAAAAAAATAATAAATGGTACACCTCTCCATGGTACTTACCATGAGTGGAGCTTCCAGGACTAGAAATTCGTCTGGGTGAGTCAGGGAGTGAGTGGTGAGTGGCCTAGGACGTCACTATACCCTACTGTAGACTTAATAAACACTGTACACTTAGCTTCACTAAATTTACTTAAAAATATTTTTCTTTCATCAATAAGAAATTAGTTTACTATTAGGGTAGTGCAAAAGTAATTGCTGTTTTTGCCATTAAAAAAAAAAAAAAAGCCACCGGCTACGGTGGCTCACGCATGTAATCCCAGCACTTTGGGAGGCTGACGCAGGCGGATAGCCTGAGGTCAGGAGTTTGAGACCAACCTGGCCAACATGGTGAAACCCCATCTCTACTAAAAATACAAAAAAAAAATTGGCCGGGCGTGGTGTCACGCACCTGTAATCGCAGCTACTTGGGAGGCTGAGCCAGGAGAATGACTTGAACCTGGGAGGCAGAGGTTGCAGTGAGCTGAGATCACACCACTGCACTCCAGAACGAAACTCTATCTCAAAAGAAAAAATAATAAGTAAATAAATAAATAAATAAATAAATAAAGCACACAATTACTTTTGCACCAACCTAATATAACATTTTTTATAAAGTTGGTCTACACTAGCATCACCCCAAACACACGAGTAATGACTTGTGCTATGACGTCACAATGGCTGCAGTGTCACTAGGGCAGAGGAATTTTTAGCTCCATTAAAACCTTAGGGGACCACAGTCGTATGTGCAGTCCATTGTTGACCAAAAAGCCATTTTGCAGCACATGACTGTATTTATCCACTTGACCGCTGGCTGCAGTCAGCCTTAGGGATCACTAACCCATCCCAATAGGCCCCAGGAAAGAGAAAACCACATTCCCGTTCACTGTATTAGAGATAGGGTTCCCAGCAGGAAACAGAGCGAACCCTGGGAGGCCAATTGAAGAGATTTTATGAAGGGACTGCTACAGAGAGGTGGGCTTCCTTAAGGAAACCAACCACTGCCTGCACAGAGGTGGGCTCGGATGTTGAGGTACCCAGAGACCAGCAATGGCACTTCTGCCTGGAATTCCCTTCCCTCTCCTGGCAGTCCTGTGGCTGGCACTCAGATGTGGGCTGAAACGTCAGCTCTCCCAGAGGCCTTCCTGGCCTCACAGACTCAGCCAGCTGCCCCCTCACTCTCTGTGACACCTCCCATTGTAATTCCCTGAACATCTCTGATCGCCAGCTGATACGTTTCCTCATTGATTGATTTATTTTCCCGTTGTTCCCATTACTGCACACTCCCCAAGGGCAGGCTCCATCTGTCTTACTTACTGCGGCACCCTCATTGCCTAGCATGGAGCTCATCATGCAGTAGGCACCCAGCTCCTATCAGCTCAGAGCCTGGGCGCTCACCCTGTCCTGCCCAGAGCCCTGAGAACTCTCCCTCTCCCTGTTTCTCGTTTTCACTTCTGTCCGTTTTACTTTGTCATCTTTGAGTCACTTCTCACTTGAGGGAGGAAGAAAGAATCAAGACTTGCACTTCCTTTCTGGACAAAGAAGGAAATGAGCCACAGGGTCTGGGCCCAGTGAGGCTGGGTCAGGGGTCGTGCCTGCCACCTCCCCTGAGTCAGGGACCAGCTTCCTGGCCAGGACTCCCAACCTGCCCCCTTTCTTCTCCAAGCCTTTGCTCACCACCTTCCTCCTGCCTAGAGCATCCTTTAAGGGCCTCAAGTCTCTTCCAGGTTGACCCCCTCATTTATGGCTGAGGAAACTGAGGCCCAGAGGGGTCAGGGCCTCCCCCAGGCATATGGCACTTGCATTCTGGGGCCTATCCCCACCCTGGGAGTCCACTTCCTCCAGGGCCAGAGGCAGGAACCAGAAGGCAGGGGCCGTTGATACTAAAATCAGTGGGCCCAGAGGTCAGCTGGCCCAGCACAGACACCCTCAGCCCTCACTGAGGTCAGCCTGGCGCCAGCAAATCAGGGGAAATGTTACTAGAGTTTACAAACCTCTTGTGATGTACAGAGTCCAGCCTCTCTATCTGGCCAGGCAGGGGACAGTCAAGGGAGGAGGCCATCCCATCCAGCACCTTGTAGATCCTTGTCTGTCTCCATATGTGAGCCCTGGTTCCCTCTCCCACCCACCTGTTCTTCCTCTACATCATCCCAGGAGTTGCAGGTCAGTAACACAGGGGCCCCAGAGGGTGGAGAGATAGAGTCAGGGCTGAGAGAACATGCTAATGGCCAAGGTCACAGCCTGCACTCCTCGTGCGGCTGTAGAGAAAACCCCTGTTCCTGGAATTCAGAATGAAGCCAGGCCT
This sequence comes from Hylobates moloch, assembly GCF_009828535.3. NCBI lineage: Eukaryota > Metazoa > Chordata > Mammalia > Primates > Hylobatidae > Hylobates > Hylobates moloch. The sequence goes on from NW_026652281.1 coordinate 101,957,974, forward strand.
TGATCTCTGGGTGATCCACATCCCTACCCCACAGACCTGCCTTCGAGAGTATGCGACCTGTGCAACTGTACAGGGCTTGCACTTCAAAGGGCCTCATGCTTGGTTTAATGTTCTGTCGCCTTCTTAAAATTCTTTTGCACTGGGCTGCACAAATTATGAAGCCATTCCTATGAACCCAGACCCTCAACTCACCACCCCACCCACCCCTGCTCTTCTGACAGCAAAGCTGACCACTCACTGTAAGATCTGGAGTGAAGGGCTGGCCCTCAGGGTTAAGACAGTCGGATTTTCCTAAGAGCCTTCTGAAGACGAATCAATGCAAAGTTGTCAAAGGGGCTTTCAGGCAGGAGGATGTTTGCCGAGAGAAGGCTTTAAATCCTACCCCATAGCAGCTGCTGGGACAAGGGAAGGCAGGAGGAAACGATTTGAACTTTCAGGCCACACAACCTTGGTTCAAATCCTGGCTGTCCTCCTTATAGTTTAGGTGATTTCAGGAGTGTTCTGAAACCTCTCTTCCTCTTCTGCAAAATGAGGGTTGTAATTACACCAACCTGGAGGATGATGGGAAGATTAAATAGATAAGATATATAAAGTGCTTGAAACAGTGCCAGGCAAAAAATAAGTGCTTGATAAAGATTAGCTATCAGACACCTGGATTCCCGTCTGAGTCCTACCACTTACTCCAATGTGAACTTAACATCTGTGTGCTCAGTTTCCTCATTTGAACAATGAGGATAACCTGAGCACCCAATGCCTGGGGACTTGGGAGCTGCCATTGGCAGCAGCCTCACACCCTCTTTCTGGAGACCTTCCCCACAGGCCCTCCTCTGGGCTCCCATATCCCCTGCACTTGCTTCTGTCCTAGCACATGTGAATCGCAAGTAGAATGGTTTCCACATCTGTTTTCACCCTCCCCGATTCGGAGTTCATCAAGGCATGAAGGGGGTCTGGTTCTGCTGGTGTCAGCAGACAGTGAAGGATGAAGGAGTGAACAGATAAAGGGAGTTTGGTTCCCTATGGAAGCTGCTCACACCCTTAGGCAGTGGCCACCATATATGGAAGATCAGTCAGAGTGGTGGAAGAAATTTTAGGGAAAGGACGCAAACCTTCTTGAAAGGTCAGAAGGTTTTGCATAGCTTCGGGGAAGAATAAGCAGAAGGCAGCTGTTCCACCCTGAGGCAGAGGGTGAGGAGTAGGTACAAGGAAGTGTAGGGAAATTTTTCTTAAATGGGCTTGTTTACTCATGTTGTCCTAAAACCGACCTTTCATCTGGGGGAACAGTAATGTTAATTAGATGCAGATTGTGTTTGCCCCAGGCTTTTGGCATTATATCTAGCTGCTCTTATGCAAAATACCTGTGTCTAAGTACTCCTTTCATCGTCACTGGCCAGAGTCTGAAGGTGTCTCCTCTTTCCCCAGATCTGTTCCTGCTGGGAAGATGCAGAGGCTCATGATGCTCCTCACCACATCAGGTGCCTGCCTGGGCCTGCTGGCAGTGGCAACAGTGGCAGTAGCAGGTGCTAACCCTGCCCAACGGGACACCCACAGCCTGCTGCCCACACACCGGCGCCAAAAGAGAGACTGGATTTGGAACCAGATGCACATTGATGAAGAGAAAAACACCTCACTGCCCCATCATGTAGGCAAGGTAAGGCTCAAGCCCCAGGACAGGAGAAGCCATCAGCCGCTGGCCCATAGTGACAGTGGTGGTGGTGATGGCGATGGTGGCAAAGGTGGTAATAGATATTGTGGTGGTTGTAGGAGTGGAGATGATAAGGGTGAAGGTGGTAGCAATAGTGGTAGAAGTCGTGGTAGTGGAAGTAGTGGTGGTAATGATAGCAATGGTGGTGGTAGTGATAGTGATGGTGGTGAGGATGGGAAAGGGCAAGGTGGTGGTGGGAGTGGTGGGAACGGTGGTGGTGGCGATGATAAAGGGGTAGGTGGTGGTTGTGATAATTGTGATGGTAGTGATGATAAAGGGGTAGGTGGTGGTCTGATGATAAAGGGGTAGGTGGTGGTGGTGATCATGGTGGTGGTGGTGATGATAAAGGGGTAGGTGGTGGCTGTGATGGTGGTGATCATGGTGATGGTGGTGACAATAAAGGGATGGGTAGTGGTTGTGATGGTGGTGATGAAAAATAAATGCTGATGGTGGTGATGATGGAAGTGATGATGATAGTGATGGTGATGGTGGTGAGGATGGGGAAGGACAAAGTGGTCGTAGTGGTGGTGGTAGTTATGGTAAAGGGGAAGGTAGTGGTTGTGATGGTGGTGATGGTGGTGGTGGTAGTGATGGTAAAGGGGTAGGTGGTGGTCTGATGATGCTGATGATGGTGGTGCTGATAAAGGGTAGGTGGTGGTTGTGATGATGGTGATGATGGTGGTGCTGATAA